>NW_027184813.1:0-172371 GCF_040668555.2 Bombus flavifrons | reverse complement strand
CGTTATAACGTAATACGTTACATAGTATAGCGTCATATGGTATAACGTTATAACGTAATACGTTATATAGCATAACGTTATATGGTATAACGTTATGACGTATTACGTTATGTAGTATAGAGTTATATGCTATAACGTTATAACAAAATACGTTATATGGTATAACGTTATAACGTAATACGTTATATGGTTATAACGTTATAACGTAACACGTTATATGGTATAACGTTAAAACATATTACGTTACACAGTATAACGTCGTATGGTATAACGTTATAAACGTAATACGTTATATGGTATAACGTTATAACGTAATACGTTATATGGTATAACGTTATAACGTAATACGTGATATGGTATAACGTTAAAACGTATTACGTTATATAGCATAACGTTATATGGTATAACGTTATAACGTAATACGTTATATGGTATAAAGTTTAAAACGTATTACGTTATATAGTATAACGTTAAATGGTATAACTTTATAACGTGATACGTTATATGGTATAACGTTATAACGTAATACGTTATATGGTACAACGTTATAACGTAATACGTTACATAGTATAACGTCATATGGTATAACGTTATACCGTAATACGTTATCTGGTATAACGTTATAACGTAATACGTTATATGGTATAACGTTATAACGTAATACGTTATATGGTATAACGTTATAACGTAATACGTTATATGGTATAACGTTATAAACGTATTACGTTATAATATAACGTTATATGGTATTACGTTTATAACGTAATACGTTATATGGTATAAAGTTAAAACGTATTACGTTATATAGTATAACGTTATATGGTATAACGTTATAACGTAATACGTTATATGGAGTAACGTTATAACGTAATACGTTATATGGTACAACGTTATAACGTTATACGTTATATGGTACAACGTTATAACCTAATACGTTATATGGTATAGCGTTTAAAACGTATTACGTTATATAGTATAACGTTATATGGTTATAACGTTATAACGTAATGCGTTATATGGTATAACGTTAAAACGTAATCGATATAAGGTACAACGTTATACTTTAATACGTTATATGGTATAACGTTATAACGTAAATGCTTTATACGGTTTATAACGTTATAACGTATTACGTTATATGGTATAACGTTATAACGTATTACGTTATATAGTATAACGTTATATGGTATAACGTTATAACGTAATACGTTATATGGTACAACGTTATAAAGTAATACGTTATATGGTATAACGTTATAACGTAATGCTTTATATGGTTATAACGTTATAACATATTACGTTATGTGGTATAACGTTATAACGTAATACGTTATATGGTATAACGTTATAACGTAATACGTGATATGGTATAACGTTTAAAACGTATTACGTTATATAGCATAACGTTATATGCTATGACGTTATAACGTAATACGTTATATAGCATAACGTTATATGGTATAACGTTATGACGTATTACGTTATGTAGTATAGCGTTATATGGTATAACGTTATAACAAAATACGTTATATGGTATAACGTTATAACGTAATACGTTATATGGTATAACGTTATAACGTAACACGTTATATGGTATAACGTTAAAACATATTACGTTACACGGTATGACGTCGTATGGTATAACGTTATAACGTAATACGTTATTGGTATAACGTTATAACGTAATACGTGATATGGTATAACGTTTAAAAAACGTATTACGTTATATAGCATAACGTTATATGCTATAACGTTATAACGTAATACGTTTATATGGTATAAAGTTAAAACGTATTACGTTAATATAGTATAACGTTAAATGGTATAACTTTATAACGTGATACGTTATATGGTATAACGTTATAACGTAATACGTTATATGGTACAACGTTATAACGTAATACGTTACATAGTATAACGTCATATGGTATAACGTTATAACGTAATACGTTATATAGCATAACGTTATATGGTATAACGTTATGACGTATTACGTTATGTAGTATAGCGTTATATGGTATAACGTTATAACAAAATACGTTATATGGTATAACGTTATAACGTAATACGTTATATGGTATAACGTTATAACGTAACACGTTACATGGTATAACGTTTAAAACATATTACGTTACACAGTATAACGTTATATGGTATAACGTTTATAACGTAATGCGTTATATGGTATAACGTTAAAACGTAATACGATATATGGTACAACGTTTATACTTTAATACGTTATATGGTATATAACGTTATAACGTAATGCTTTATACGGTATAACGTTTATAACGTATTACGTTATTTGGTATAATGTTATAACGTATTACGTTATATAGTATAACGTTATATGGTATAACGTTTTATAACGTAATACGTTATATGGTACAACGTTTATAAAGTAATACGTTATATGGTATAACGTTATAACGTAATGCTTTATATGGTATAACGTTATAACATATTTACGTTATATGGTATAACGTTATAACGTAACACGTTATATGGTAATAACGTTAAAACATATTACGTTACACAGTATAACGTCGTATGGTATAACGTTATAACGTTATACGTTATATGGTATAACGTTATAACGTAATACGTTATATGGTATAACGTTATAACGTAATACGTGATATGGTATAACGTTAAAACGTATTACGTTATATAGCCCATAACGTTATATGGTATAACGTTATGACGTATTACGTTATGTAGTATAGCGTTATATGGTATAACGTTATAACAAAATACGTTATATGGTATAACGTTATAACGTAATACGTTATATGGTATAACGTTATAACGTAACACGTTATATGGTATAACGTTAAAACATATTACGTTACACAGTATAACGTCGTATGGTATAACGTTATAACGTAATACGTTATATGGTATAACGTTATAACGTAATACGTTATATGCTATAACGTTATAACGTATTATGTTAGATAGTATAACGTTATACCGTATTACGTTATATAATATAACGATATATGGTATAACGTCATAACGTAATACGTTACATAGTATAACGTCATATGGTATAACGTTATAACGTAATACGTTATATAGCACAACGTTATATGGTATAACGTTATGACGTATTACGTTATGTAGTATAGCGTTATATGGTATAACGTTATAACAAAATACGTTATATGGTATAACGTTATAATGTAATACGTTATATGGTATAACGTTATAACGTAACACGTTATATGGTATAACGTTAAAACATATTACGTTACACAGTATAACGTCATATGGTGTAACGTTATAACGTAATACGTTATATGGTATAACGTTATAACGTAATACGTTATATGCTATAACGTTATAACGTATTATGTTAGATAGTATAACGTTATAGCGTATTACGTTATATAATATAACGATATATGGTATAACGTTATAACGTAATACGTTATATGGTATAAAGTTAAAACGTATTATGTTATATGGTATAACGTTATATGGTATAACGTTATAACGTAATACGTTATATGGTATAACGTTATAACGTAATACGTTATATGGTATAACGTTATAACGTAATACGTGATATGGTATAACGTTAAAACGTATTACGTTATATAGCATAACGTTATATGGTATAACGTTATGACGTATTACGTTATGTAGTATAGCGTTATATGGTATAACGTTATAACGTAATACGTTATATGGTGTAACGTTAAAACGTAATGCATTATATGGCATAACGTTATAACGTATTACGATATATCGTATAACGTTATAACGTATTACGTTACGTAGTATAACGTTATGTGGTATAACGTTATAACGTAATACGTTATATGGTATAACGTTATAACGTATTACGTTATATTATATAACGTTATATGGTATAACGTTATAACGTATTACGTTAAATGGTATAACGTTATAGCGTAATACGTTATATGGTATAACGTCAAAACGTATTACGTTATATTATATAACGTTATATGTTATAACGTTATAACGTAATACGTTATAAGGTATAACGTTAAAACGTATTACGTTATATAGTATAACGTTATAACGTAATACGTTATATGGTATAACGATATAACGTAATACGTTATATGGTATAACGTTATAACGTAATACGCTATATGGTATAACGTTATAACGTATTACGTTATATAGTATAACGTTATATGTATAACGTTATAACGTATTACGTTATATAGTATTACGTTATATGGTATAACGTTATAACGTAATACGTTATATGGTATAACGTTAAAACGTATTACGTTACATAGTATAACGTTATATGGTATAACGTTATAACGTAATACGTTATATCGTACAACGTTATAACGTAATACGTTATATGGTATAACGTTAAAACGTATTACGTTACATAGTATAACGTTATATGGTATAACGTTATAACGTAATACGTTATATCGTACAACGTTATAACGTAATACGTTATATGGTATAACGTTATAACGTAATACGTTATATGGTATAACGTTACAACGTATTTCGTTATATGGTATAACGTTATAACGTATTACGTTATATAGTATAACGATATATGCTAAAACGTTATAACGTAATAAGTTATATGGCATAACGTTATAACGTATTACGTTATATGGTATAACGTTATAACGTAATACGTTATATGGTATGTCGTTATAACGTAATACGTTATCTGGTATAACGTTATAACGTAATACGTTATATGGTATAACGCTATAACGTAATACGTTATATGGTATAACGTTATAACGTAATACGTTATATGGTATAACGTTATAACGTATTACGTTATATAATATAACGTTATATGGTATTACGTTATAACGTAATACGTTATATGGTATAAAGTTAAAACGTATTACGTTATATAGTATAACGTTATATGGTATAACGTTATAACGTAATACGTTATATGGTGTAACGTTATAACGTAATACGTTATATGGTACAACGTTATAACGTAATACGTTATATGGTACAACGTTACAACGTAATACGTTATATGGTATAGCGTTAAAACGTATTACGTTATATAGTATAACGTTATATGGTATAACGTTATAACGTAATACGTTATATGGTATAACGTTAAAACGTAATACGATATATGGTACAACGTTATACTTTAATACGTTATATGGTATAACGTTATAACGTAATGCTTTATATGGTATAACGTTCTAACATATTACGTTATATGGTATAACGTTATAACGTAATACGTTATATGGTATAAAGTTAAAACGTATTACGTTATATAGTATAACGTTAAATGGTATAACGTTATAACGTGATACGTTATATGGTATAACGTTATAACGTAATACGTTATATGGTACAACGTTATAACGTAATACGTTACATAGTATAACGTCATATGGTATAACTTTATAACGTAATACGTTATATAGCATAACGATATATGGTATAACGTTATGACGTATTACGTTATGTAGTATAGCGTTATATGGTATAACGTTATAACAAAATACGTTATATGGTATAACGTTATAACGTAATACGTTATATGGTATTACGTTATAACGTAACACGTTATATGGTATAACGTTAAAACATATTACGTTACACAGTATAACGTCATATGGTATAACGTTATAACGTAATACGTTATATGGTATAACGCTATAACGTAATACGTTATATGCTATAACGTTATAACGTATTATGTTAGATAGTATAACGTTATAGCGTATTACGTTATATAATATAACGATATATGGTATAACGTTATAACGTAATACGTTATATGGTATAAAGTTAAAACGTATTACGTTATATGGTATAACGTTATATGGTATAACGTTATAACGTAATACGTTATATGGTATAACGTTATAACGTAATACGTTATACAGTATAACGTTATATGGTATAACGTTATAACGTATTACGTTAAATGGTATAACGTTATAGCGTATTACGTTATGTAGTATAACGATGTATGGTATAACGTTATAACGTAATACGTTATAAGGTATAACGTTAAAACGTATTACGTTATATAGTATAACGTTATATGGTATAACGTTATAACGTAATACGTTATATGCTATAACGTTATAACGTAATACGTTGTATGGTATAACGTTACAACGTATTACGTTATGTAATATAGCGGTATATGGTATAACGTTATAACGTAATACGCTATATGGTATAACGTAATAACGTATTACGATATATAGTATAACGTTATATGGTATAACGTTATAACGTAATACGTTATATGGTATAACGTCAAAACGTATTACGTTATATTATATAACGTTATATGTTATAACGTTATAACGTATTACGTTATATGGTATAACGTTATAACGTACTACGTTATGTAGTTTAGCGTTATATGGTATAACGTTATAACGTATTACGTTATGTAGTACAGCGTTATAACGTAATGCTTTATATGGTATAACGTTATAACGTATTACGTTATATGGTATAACGTTATAACGTAATACGTTATATGGTATAACGTTATAACGTATGACGTTATAAAGTATAACTTTATATGGTATAATGTTATAACGTAATACGTTATATGGTATAACGTTAAAACCTATTACGTTATATTATATAACGTTATATGGTATAACGTTATAACGTAATACGTTATATGCTATAACGTTATAACGTAATACGTTGTATGGTATAACGTTACAACGTATTACGTTATATAGCATAACGTCATATGGTATAACGTTATGACGTATTACGTTATGTAGTATAGCGGTATATGGTATAACGTTATAACGTATTACGTTATGTAGTATAACGTTATAACATAATGCTTTATATGGTATAACCTTATAACGTATTACGTTATATGGTATTACGTTATAACGTATTACGTTATATAGTATAACGATATATGCTAAAACGTTATAACGTAATACGTTATATGGTATAACGTTATAACGTATTACGTTATATGGTATAACGTTATAACGTATTACGTTACATAGTATTACGTTATATGGTATAACGTTATATGGTATACCATTATAACGTAATACGTTATATGGTATAACGTTACAACGTATTACGTTATATGGTATAACGTTATAACGTCTTACGTTATATGGTACAACGTTATAACGTAATACGTTATATGATATAACGTTAAAACGTATTACGTTATATGGAATAACGTTATAACGTATTACGTTATATGGTATAACGTTATAACGTATTACGTTATATAGTATAACGTTATGTGGTATAACGTTATAACGTAATACGTTATAACGTTATGTGGTATAACGTTATAACGTAATACGTTATACGGTATAACGTTAAAACGTATTACGTTATATGGTATTACGTTATAACGTATTACGTTATATAGTATAACGATATATGCTAAAACGTTATAACGTAATACGTTATATGGTATAACGTTATAACGTATTACGTTATATGGTATAACGTTATAACGTAATACGTTATATGGTATGTCGTTATAACGTAATACGTTATATGGTATAACGTTATAACGTAATACGTTATATGGTACAACGTTATAACGTAATACGTTATATGATATAACGTTAAAACGTATTACGTTATATGGTATAACGTTATAACGTATTACGTTATATGGTATAACGTTATAACGTATTACGTTATATAGTATAACGTTATGTGGTATAACGTTATAACGTAATACGTTATAACGTTATGTGGTATAACGTTATAACGTAATACGTTATACGGTATAACGTTAAAACGTATTACGTTATATGGTATTACGTTATAACGTATTACGTTATATAGTATAACGATATATGCTAAAACGTTATAACGTAATACGTTATATGGTATAACGTTATAACGTATTACGTTATATGGTATAACGTTATAACGTAATACGTTATATGGTATGTCGTTATAACGAAATACGTTATCTGGTATAACGCTATAACGTAATACGTTATATGGTATAACGTTATAACGTAATACGTTATATGGTATAACGTTATAACGTATTACGTTATATAATATAACGTTATATGGTATAACGTTATAACGTATTACGTTATATAATATAACGTTATATGGTATAACGTTATAACGTAATACGTTATATGGTATAAAGTTACAACGTACTACGTTATATAGTATAACGTTATATGCTAAAACGTTATAACGTAATACGTTATATGGAATAACGTTATAACGTAATACGTTATACGGTATAACGTTAAAACGTATTACGTTATATGGTATTACGTTATAACGTATTACGTTATATAGTATAACGATATATGCTAAAACGTTATAACGTAATACGTTATATGGTATAACGTTATAACGTATTACGTTATATGGTATTACGTTATAACGTATTACGTTATATAGTATAACGATATATGCTAAAACGTTATAACGTAATACGTTATATGGTATAACGTTATAACGTAATACGTTATACGGTATAACGTTAAAACGTATTACGTTATATGGTATTACGTTATAACGTATTACGTTATATAGTATAACGTTATATGGTATAACGTTATAACGTAATACGTTATATGCTATAACGTTATAACGTAATACGTTGTATTGTATAACGTTACAGCGTATTACGTTATATAGCATAACGTTATATGGTATAACGTTATGACGTATTACGTTATGTAGTATAGCGGTATATGGTATAACGTTATAACGTAATACGCTATATGGTATAACGTAATAACGTATTACGATATATAGTATAACGTTATATGGTATAACGTTATAACGTAAAACGTTATATGGTATAACGTCAAAACGTATTACGTTATATTATATAACGTTATATGTTATAACGTTATAACGTATTACGTTATATGGTATAACGTTATAACGTACTACGTTATGTAGTTTAGCGTTATATGGTATAACGTTATAACGTATTACGTTATGTAGTAGAGCGTTATAACGTAATGCTTTATATGGTATAACGTTATAACGTATTACGTTATATGGTATAACGTTATAACGTAATACGTTATATGGTATAACGTTATAACGTATGACGTTATAAAGTATAACTTTATATGGTATAATGTTATAACGTAATACGTTATATGGTATAACGTTAAAACCTATTACGTTATATTATATAACGTTATATGGTATAACGTTATAACGTATTACGTTAAATGGTATAACGTTATAGCGTATTACGTTATATAGTATAACGTTATATGGTATAACGTCATAACGTAATACGTTATACGGTATAACGTTAAAACGTATTACGTTACATAGTATAACGTTATATGGTATAACGTTATAACGTAATACGTTATATGGTATAACGTTAAAACGTATTACGTTACATAGTATAACGTTATATGGTATAACGCTATAACGTATTACGTTAAATGGTATAACGTTATAGCGTATTACGTTATGTAGTATAACGATGTATGGTATAACGTTATAACGTAATACGTTATAAGGTATAACGTTAAAACGTATTACGTTATATAGTATAACGTTATATGGTATAACGTTATAACGTAATACGTTATATGGTATAACGTTAAAACGTATTACGTTATATAGCATAACGTCATATGGTATAACGTTATGACGTATTACGTTATGTAGTATAGCGGTATATGGTATAACGTTATAACGTATTACGTTATGTAGTAGAACGTTATAACATAATGCTTTATATGGTATAACCTTATAACGTATTACGTTATATGGTATATCGTTATAACGTATTACGTTATATAGTATAACGTTAAAACGTATTACGTTATATAGTATAACGTTATATGGTATAACGTTATAACGTATGACGTTATAAAGTATAACGTTATATGGTATAATGTTATAACGTAATACGTTATATGGTATAACGTTAAAACGTATTACGTTATATAATATAACGTTATATGGTATAACGTTAAAACGTATTACGTTACATAGTATAACGTTATATGGTATAACGCTATAACGTAATACGTTATATGGTATAACGTTATAACGTATTACGTTATATTATATAACGTTATATGGTATAACGTTATAACGTATTACGTTAAATGATATAACGTTATAGCGTATTACGTGTTGTAGTATAACTATGTATGGTTTAACGTTATAACGAAATACGTTATAAGGTATAACGTTAAAACGTATTACGTTATATAGTATAACGTTATAACGTAATACGTTATATGGTATAACGATATAACGTAATACGTTATATGGTATAACGTTATAACGTAATACGCTATATGGTATAACGTTATAACGTATTACGTTATATAGTATAACGTTATATGGTATAACGTTATAACGTAATACGTTATATGGTATAACGTCAAAACGTATTACGTTATATTATATAACGTTATATGTTATAACGTTATAACGTATTACGTTATATGGTATAACGTTATAACGTATTACGTTATGTAGTTTAGCGTTATATGGTATAACTTTATAACGTATTACGTTATGTAGTAGAGCGTTATAACGTAATGCTTTATATGGTATAACGTTATAACGTATTACGTTATATGGTATAGCGTTCTAACGTAATACGTTATATGGTATAACGTTATAACGTATGACGTTATAAAGTATAACGTTATATGGTATAATGTTATAACGTAATACGTTATATGGTATAACGTTAAAACGAAATGCTTTATATGGCATAACGTTATAACGTATTACGATATATCGTATAACGTTATAACGTATTACGTTATATAGTATAACGTTATATGGTATAACATTATAACGTAATACGTTATATGGTATAACGTTAAAACGTATTACGTTACATAGTATAACGTTATATGGTATAACGTTATAACGTAATACGTTATATGGTACAACGTTATAACGTAATACGTTATATGGTATAACGTTATAACGTAATACGTTATATGGTATAACGTTACAACGTATTACGTTATATGGTATAACGTTATAACGTATTACGTTATTTAGTATAACGATATATGCTAAAACGTTATAACGTAATACGTTATATGGCATAACGTTATAACGTATTACGTTATATGGTATAACGTTATAACGTATTACGTTACATAGTATTACGTTATATGGTATAACGTTATATGGTATACCATTATAACGTAATACGTTATATGGTATAACGTTACAACGTATTACGTTATATGGTATAACTTTATAACGTATTACGTTATATCGTACAACGTTATAACGTATAACGTTATATGGTATAACGTTATAACGTAATACGTTATATGGTATAACGTTATAACGTAATACGTTATATGGTACAACGTTATAACGTAATACGTTATATGATATAACGTTAAAACGTATTACGTTATATGGTATAACGTTATAACGTATTACGTTATATGGTATAACGTTATAACGTATTACGTTATATAGTATAACGTTATGTGGTATAACGTTATAACGTAATACGTTATAACGTTATGTGGTATAACGTTATAACGTAATACGTTATACGGTATAACGTTAAAACGTATTACGTTATATGGTATTACGTTATAACGTATTACGTTATATAGTATAACGATATATGCTAAAACGTTATAACGTAATACGTTATATGGTATAACGTTATAACGTATTACGTTATATGGTATAACGTTATAACGTAATACGTTATATGGTATGTCGTTATAACGAAATACGTTATCTGGTATAACGTTATAACGTAATACGTTATATGGTATAACGTTATAACGTAATACGTTATATGGTATAACGTTATAACGTATTACGTTATATAATATAACGTTATATGGTATAACGTTATAACGTATTACGTTATATAATATAACGTTATATGGTATAACGTTATAACGTAATACGTTATATGGTATAAAGTTACAACGTACTACGTTATATAGTATAACGTTATATGCTAAAACGTTATAACGTAATACGTTATATGGAATAACGTTATAACGTAATACGTTATACGGTATAACGTTAAAACGTATTACGTTATATGGTATTACGTTATAACGTATTACGTTATATAGTATAACGATATATGCTAAAACGTTATAACGTAATACGTTATATGGTATAACGTTATAACGTATTACGTTATATGGTATTACGTTATAACGTATTACGTTATATAGTATAACGATATATGCTAAAACGTTATAACGTAATACGTTATATGGTATAACGTTATAACGTAATACGTTATACGGTATAACGTTAAAACGTATTACGTTATATGGTAATACGTTATAACGTATTACGTTATATAGTATAACGTTATATGGTATAACGTTATAACGTAATACGTTATATGCTATAACGTTATAACGTAATACGTTGTATGGTATAACGTTACAACGTATTACGTTATATAGCATAACGTTATATGGTATAACGTTATGACGTATTACGTTATGTAGTATAGCGGTATATGGTATAACGTTATAACGTAATACGCTATATGGTATAACGTAATAACGTATTACGATATATAGTATAACGTTATATGGTATAACGTTATAACGTAATACGTTATATGGTATAACGTCAAAACGTATTACGTTATATTATATAACGTTATATGTTATAACGTTATAACGTATTACGTTATATGGTATAACGTTATAACGTACTACGTTATGTAGTTTAGCGTTATATGGTATAACGTTATAACGTATTACGTTATGTAGTAGAGCGTTATAACGTAATGCTTTATATGGTATAACGTTATAACGTATTACGTTATATGGTATAACGTTATAACGTAATACGTTATATGGTATAACGTTATAACGTATGACGTTATAACGTATAACTTTATATGGTATAATGTTATAACGTAATACGTTATATGGTATAACGTTAAAACCTATTACGTTATATTATATAACGTTATATGGTATAACGTTATAACGTATTACGTTAAATGGTATAACGTTATAGCGTATTACGTTATATAGTATAACGTTATATGGTATAACGTCATAACGTAATACGTTATACGGTATAACGTTAAAACGTATTACGTTACATAGTATAACGTTATATGGTATAACGTTATAACGTAATACGTTATATGGTATAACGTTAAAACGTATTACGTTACATAGTATAACGTTATATGGTATAACGCTATAACGTATTACGTTAAATGGTATAACGTTATAGCGTATTACGTTATGTAGTATAACGATGTATGGTATAACGTTATAACGTAATACGTTATAAGGTATAACGTTAAAACGTATTACGTTATATAGTATAACGTTATATGGTATAACGTTATAACGTAATACGTTATATGCTATAACGTTATAACGTAATACGTTGTATGGTATAACGTTACAACGTATTACGTTATATAGCATAACGTCATATGGTATAACGTTATGACGTATTACGTTATGTAGTATAGCGGTATATGGTATAACGTTATAACGTATTACGTTATGTAGTATAACGTTATAACATAATGCCTTATATATAGTATAACCTTATAACGTATTACGTTATATGGTATATCGTTATAACGTATTACGTTATATAGTATAACGTTAAAACGTATTACGTTATATAGTATAACGTTATATGGTATAACGTTATAACGTATGACGTTATAAAGTATAACGTTATATGGTATAATGTTATAACGTAATACGTTATATGGTATAACGTTAAAACGTATTACGTTATATAATATAACGTTATATGGTATAACGTTAAAACGTATTACGTTACATAGTATAACGTTATATGGTATAACGCTATAACGTAATACGTTATATGGTATAACGTTATAACGTATTACGTTATATTATATAACGTTATATGGTATAACGTTATAACGTATTACGTTAAATGATATAACGTTATAGCGTATTACGTGTTGTAGTATAACTATGTATGGTTTAACGTTATAACGTAATACGTTATAAGGTATAACGTTAAAACGTATTACGTTATATAGTATAACGTTATAACGTAATACGTTATATGGTATAACGATATAACGTAATACGTTATATGGTATAACGTTATAACGTAATACGCTATATGGTATAACGTTATAACGTATTACGTTATATAGTATAACGTTATATGGTATAACGTTATAACGTAATACGTTATATGGTATAACGTCAAAACGTATTACGTTATATTATATAACGTTATATGTTATAACGTTATAACGTATTACGTTATATGGTATAACGTTATAACGTATTACGTTATGTAGTTTAGCGTTATATGGTATAACGTTATAACGTATTACGTTATGTAGTAGAGCGTTATAACGTAATGCTTTATATGGTATAACGTTATAACGTATTACGTTATATGGTATAGCGTTCTAACGTAATACGTTATATGGTATAACGTTATAACGTATGACGTTATAAAGTATAACGTTATATGGTATAATGTTATAACGTAATACGTTATATGGTATAACGTTAAAACGAAATGCTTTATATGGCATAACGTTATAACGTATTACGATATATCGTATAACGTTATAACGTATTACGTTATATAGTATAACGTTATATGGTATAACATTATAACGTAATACGTTATATGGTATAACGTTAAAACGTATTACGTTACATAGTATAACGTTATATGGTATAACGTTATAACGTAATACGTTATATGGTACAACGTTATAACGTAATACGTTATATGGTATAACGTTATAACGTAATACGTTATATGGTATAACGTTACAACGTATTACGTTATATGGTATAACGTTATAACGTATTACGTTATTTAGTATAACGATATATGCTAAAACGTTATAACGTAATACGTTATATGGCATAACGTTATAACGTATTACGTTATATGGTATAACGTTATAACGTATTACGTTACATAGTATTACGTTATATGGTATAACGTTATATGGTATACCATTATAACGTAATACGTTATATGGTATAACGTTACAACGTATTACGTTATATGGTATAACGTTATAACGTATTACGTTATATCGTACAACGTTATAACGTATAACGTTATATGGTATAACGTTATAACGTAATACGTTATATGGTATAACGTTATAACGTAATACGTTATATGGTACAACGTTATAACGTAATACGTTATATGATATAACGTTAAAACGTATTACGTTATATGGTATAACGTTATAACGTATTACGTTATATGGTATAACGTTATAACGTATTACGTTATATAGTATAACGTTATGTGGTATAACGTTATAACGTAATACGTTATACGGTATAACGTTAAAACGTATTACGTTATATGGTATTACGTTATAACGTATTACGTTATATAGTATAACGATATATGCTAAAACGCTATAACGTAATACGTTATATGGTATAACGTTATAACGTATTACGTTATATGGTATAACGTTATAACGTAATACGTTATATGGTATAACGTTAAAATGAAATGCTTTATATGGCATAACGTTATAACGTATTACGATATATCGTATAACGTTATAACGTATTACGTTATATAGTATAACGTTATATGGTATAACATTATAACGTAATACGTTATATGGTAAAACGTTAAAACGTATTACGTTACATAGTATAACGTTATATGGTATAACGTTATAACGTAATACGTTATATGGTACAACGTTATAACGTAATACGTTATATGGTATAACGTTATAACGTAATACGTTATATGGTATAACGTTACAACGTATTACGTTATATGGTATAACGTTATAACGTATTACGTTATTTAGTATAACGATATATGCTAAAACGTTATAACGTAATACGTTATATGGCATAACGTTATAACGTATTACGTTATATGGTATAACGTTATAACGTATTACGTTACATAGTATTACGTTATATGGTATAACGTTATATGGTATACCATTATAACGTAATACGTTATATGGTATAACGTTACAACGTATTACGTTATATGGTATAACGTTATAACGTATTACGTTATTTCGTACAACGTTATAACGTATAACGTTATATGGTATAACGTTATAACGTAATACGTTATATGGTATAACGTTATAACGTAATACGTTATATGGTACAACGTTATAACGTAATACGTTATATGATATAACGTTAAAACGTATTACGTTATATGGTATAACGTTATAACGTATTACGTTATATGGTATAACGTTATAACGTATTACGTTATATAGTATAACGTTATGTGGTATAACGTTATAACGTAATACGTTATAACGTTATGTGGTATAACGTTATAACGTAATACGTTATACGGTATAACGTTAAAACGTATTACGTTATATAGTATAACGTTATATGCTAAAACGTTATAACGTAATACGTTATATGGAATAACGTTATAACGTAATACGTTATACGGTATAACGTTAAAACGTATTACGTTATATGGTGTTACGTTATAACGTATTACGTTATATAGTATAACGATATATGCTAAAACGTTATAACGTAATACGTTATATGGTATAACGTTATAACGTAATACGTTATACGGTATAACGTTAAAACGTATTACGTTATATGGTATTACGTTATAACGTATTACGTTATAACGTATTACGTTATATAGTATAACGATATATGCTAAAACGTTATAACGTAATACGTTATATGGTATAACGTTATAACGTAATACGTTATATGGTATAACGTTATAACGTAATACGTTATATGGTACAACGTTATAACGTAATATTTTATATAATATAACGTTAAAACGTATTAAGTTATATGGTATAACGTTATAACGTATTACGTTATATGGTATAACGTTATAACGTATTACGTTATATAGTATAACGTTATGTGGTATAACGTTATAACGTAATACGTTATACGGTATAACGGTAAAACGTATTACGTTATATGGTATTACGTTATAACGTATTACGTTGTATAGTATAACGATATATGCTAAAACGTTATAACGTAATACGCTATATGGTATAACGTTATAACGTAATACGTTATATGGTATAACGTTATAACGTAATACGTTATATGGTACAACGTTATAACGTAATACGTTATATAATATAACGTTAAAACGTATTACGTTATATGGTATAACGTTATAACGTATTACGTTATATGGTATAACGTTATAACGTAATACGTTATATGGTATAACGTTATAACGTATTACGTTATATGGTATAACGTTATAACGTATTACGTTATGTGGTATAACGTTATAACGTAATACGTTATATGGTATAACATTATAACGTAATGCGTTATATGGTACAACGTTATAACGTAATACGTTATATGGTATAACGTTATAACGTAATGCGTTATATGGTATAACGTTAAAACGTAATGCTTTATATGGCATGACGTTATAACGTATTACGATATATCGTATAACGTTATAACGTATTATGTTATATAGTATAACGTTATATGGTATAACGTTATAACGTAATACGTTATATGGTATAACGTTAAAACGTATTACGTTATACAGTATAACGTTATATGGTATAACGTTATAACGTAATACGGTATATGGTATAACGTTATAACGTAATACGTTATATGGTATAACGTTAAAACGTAATGCTTTATATGGCATAACGTTATAACGTATTACGTTAGATGGTATAACGCTATAACGTATTACGTTATATAGTATAACGTTATATGGTATAACGTTAAAACGTATTACGTTATACAGTATAACGTTATATGGTATAACGTTATAACGTAATACGATATATGGTATAACGTTATAACGTAATACGTTATATGGTACAACGTTATAACGTAATGGGTTATATAATATAACGTTAAAACGTATTACGTTATATGGTATAACGTTATAACGTAATACGGTATATGGTATAACGTTATAACGTAATACGTTATATGGTATAACGTTAAAACGTAATGCTTTATATGGCATAACGTTATAACGTATTACGTTAGATGGTATAACGTTATAACGTATTACGTTATATAGTGTAACGTTATATGGTATAACGTTATAACGTATTACGTTATATGGTATAACGTTATAACGTATTACGTTATGTGGTATAACGTTATAACGTAATACGTTATATGGTATAACATTATAACGTAATGCGTTATATGGTACAACGTTATAACGTAATACGTTATATGGTATAACGTTATAACGTAATACGTTATATGGTATAACGTTAAAACGTAATGCTTTATATGGCATGACGTTATAACGTATTACGATATATCGTATAACGTTATAACGTATTACGTTATATAGTATAACGTTATATGGTATAACGTTATAACGTAATACGTTATATGGTATAACGTTAAAACGTATTACGTTATACAGTATAACGTTATATGGTATAACGTTATAACGTAATACGTTATATGGTATAACGTTATAACGTAATACGTTATATGGTACAACGTTATAACTTATTACGTTATACGGTATAACGTTATAACGTATTGCGTTATACAGTATAACGTTATATGGTATAACGTTATAACGTAATACGTTATATGGTATAACGTTATAACGTAATACGTTATATGGTATAACATTATAACGTAATACGTTATATGGTACATCGTTATAACGTAATACGTTATATGGTACAACGTTATAACGTAATACGTTATATGGTATAACGTTATAACGTAATACGTTATATGGTATAACGTTAAAACGTAATGCTATATAGGCATAACGTTATAACGTATTACGTTAGATGGTATAACGTTAAAACGTATTACGTTATACAGTATAACGTTATATGGTATAACGTTATAACGTAATACGTTATATGGTATAACGTTATAACGTAATACGTTATATGGTATAACGTTATAACGTAATACGATATATGGTATAACATTATAACGTAATGCGTTATATGGTACAACGTTATAACGTAATACGTTATATGGTATAACGTTATAACGTAATACGTTATATGGTATAACGTTAAAACGTAATGCTTTATATGGCATAACGTTATAGCGTATTACGATATATCGTATAACGTTATAACGTATTACGTTATATAGTATAACGTTATATGGTATAACGTTATAACGTAATACGTTATATGGTATAACGTTAAAACGTATTACGTTATACAGTATAACGTTATATGGTATAACGTTATAACGTAATACGTTATATGGTATAACGTTATAGCGTAATACGTTATATGGTACAACGTTATAACTTATTACGTTATATGGTATAACGTTATAACGTATTGCGTTATATAGTATTACGTTATATGGTATAACGTTATAAGGTAATACGTTATATGGTATAACATGATAACGTAACACGTTATATGGTACAACGTTATAACGTAATACGTTATATGGTATAACGTTATAACGTAATACGTTATATGGTATAACGTTAAAACGTAATGCTATATAGGCATAACGTTATAACGTATTACGTTAGATGGTATAACGTTATAACGTAATACGTTATATGGTATGTCGTTATAACGAAATACGTTATCTGGTATAACGTTATAACGTAATACGTTATAACGTTATGTGGTATAACGTTATAACGTAATACGTTATACGGTATAACGTTAAAACGTATTACGTTATATGGTATTACGTTATAACGTATTACGTTATATAGTATAACGATATATGCTAAAACGTTATAACGTAATACGTTATATGGTATAACGTTATAACGTATTACGTTATATGGTATAACGTTATAACGTAATACGTTATATGGTATGTCGTTATAACGAAATACGTTATCTGGTATAACGTTATAACGTAATACGTTATATGGTATAACGTTATAACGTAATACGTTATATGGTATAACGTTATAACGTATTACGTTATATAATATAACGTTATATGGTATAACGTTATAACGTATTACGTTATATAATATAACGTTATATGGTATAACGTTATAACGTAATACGTTATATGGTATAAAGTTACAACGTACTACGTTATATAGTATAACGTTATATGCTAAAACGTTATAACGTAATACGTTATATGGAATAACGTTATAACGTAATACGTTATACGGTATAACGTTAAAACGTATTACGTTATATGGTATTACGTTATAACGTATTACGTTATATAGTATAACGATATATGCTAAAACGTTATAACGTAATACGTTATATGGTATAACGTTATAACGTATTACGTTATATGGTATTACGTTATAACGTATTACGTTATATAGTATAACGATATATGCTAAAACGTTATAACGTAATACGTTATATGGTATAACGTTATAACGTAATACGTTATACGGTATAACGTTAAAACGTATTACGTTATATGGTATTACGTTATAACGTATTACGTTATATAGTATAACGATATATGCTAAAACGTTATAACGTAATACGTTATATGGTATAACGTTATAACGTAATACGTTATATGGTATAACGTTATAACGTAATACGTTATATGGTACAACGTTATAACGTAATATTTTATATAATATAACGTTAAAACGTATTAAGTTATATGGTATAACGTTATAACGTATTACGTTATATGGTATAACGTTATAACGTATTACGTTATATAGTATAACGTTATGTGGTATAACGTTATAACGTAATACGTTATACGGTATAACGTTAAAACGTATTACGTTATATGGTATTACGTTATAACGTATTACGTTGTATAGTATAACGATATATGCTAAAACGTTATAACGTAATACGTTATATGGTATAACGTTATAACGTATTACGTTATATGGTATAACGTTATAACGTATTACGTTATGTGGTATAACGTTATAACGTAATACGTTATATGGTATAACATTATAACGTAATACGTTATATGGTATAACGTTAAAACGTAATGCTTTATATGGCATGACGTTATAACGTATTACGATATATCGTATAACGTTATAACGTATTACGTTATATAGTATAACGTTATATGGTATAACGTTAAAACGTAATACGTTATATGGTATAACGTTAAAACGTATTACGTTATCCAGTATAACGTTATATGGTATAACGTTATAACGTAATACGGTATATGGTATAACGTTATAACGTAATACGTTATATGGTATAACGTTAAAACGTAATGCTTTATATGGCATAACGTTATAACGTATTACGTTAGATGGTATAACGTTATAACGTATTACGTTATATAGTATAACGTTATATGGTATAACGTTAAAACGTATTACGTTATACAGTATAACGTTATATGGTATAACGTTATAACGTAATACGATATATGGTATAACGTTATAACGTAATACGTTATATGGTACAACGTTATAACGTAATGGGTTATATAATATAACGTTAAAACGTATTACGTTATATGGTATAACGTTATAACGTAATACGGTATATGGTATAACGTTATAACGTAATACGTTATATGGTATAACGTTAAAACGTAATGCTTTATATGGCATAACGTTATAACGTATTACGTTAGATGGTATAACGTTATAACGTATTACGTTATATAGTATAACGTTATATGGTATAACGTTATAACGTATTACGTTATATGGTATAACGTTATAACGTATTACGTTATGTGGTATAACGTTATAACGTAATACGTTATATGGTATAACATTATAACGTAATGCGTTATATGGTACAACGTTATAACGTAATACGTTATATGGTATAACGTTATAACGTAATACGTTATATGGTATAACGTTAAAACGTAATGCTTTATATGGCATGACGTTATAACGTATTACGATATATCGTATAACGTTATAACGTATTACGTTATATAGTATAACGTTATATGGTATAACGTTATAACGTAATACGTTATATGGTATAACGTTAAAACGTATTACGTTATACAGTATAACGTTATATGGTATAACGTTATAACGTAATACGTTATATGGTATAACGTTATAACGTAATACGTTATATGGTACAACGTTATAACTTATTACGTTATATGGTATAACGTTATAACGTATTGCGTTATATAGTATTACGTTATATGGTATAACGTTATAAGGTAATACGTTATATGGTATAGCATTATAACGTAACACGTTATATGGTACAACGTTATAACGTAATACGTTATATGGTATAACGTTATAACGTAATACGTTATATGGTATAACGTTAAAACGTAATGCTATATAGGCATAACGTTATAACGTATTACGTTAGATGGTATAACGTTATAACGTATTACGTTATATAGTATTACGTTATATGGTACAACGTTATAACGTAATACGTTATATGGTACAACGTTATAACGTATAACGTTATATGGTATAACGTTATAACGTAATACGTTATATGGTATAACGTTATAACGTAATACGTTATATGGTACAACGTTATAACGTAATACGTTATATGATATAACGTTAAAACGTATTACGTTATATGGTATAACGTTATAACGTATTACGTTATATGGTATAACGTTATAACTTATTACGTTATATAGTATAACGTTATGTGGTATAACGTTATAACGTAATACGTTATAACGTATTGTGGTATAACGTTATAACGTGATACGTTATACGGTATAACGTTAAAACGTATTACGTTATATGGTATTACGTTATAACGTATTACGTTATATAGTATAACGATATATGCTAAAACGTTATAACGTAATACGTTATATGGTATAACGTTATAACGTATTACGTTATATGGTATAACGTTATAACGTAATACGTTATATGGTATGTCGTTATAACGAAATACGTTATCTGGTATAACGTTATAACTTAATAGGTTATATGGTATAACGTTATAACGTAATACGTTATATGGTATAACGTTATAACGTATTACGTTATATAATATAACGTTATATGGTATAACGTTATAACGTAATACGTTATATGGTATAAAGTTACAACGTATTACGTTATATAGTATAACGTTATATGCTAAAACGTTATAACGTAATACGTTATATGGTATAACGTTATAACGTAATACGTTATACGGTATAACGTTAAAACGTATTACGTTATATGGTATTACGTTATAACGTATTACGTTATATAGTATAACGATATATGCTAAAATGTTATAACGTAATACGTTATATGGTTTAACGTTATAACGTATTACGTTATATGGTATTACGTTATAACGTATTACGTTATATAGTATAACGATATATGCTAAAACGTTATAACGTAATACGTTATATGGTATAACGTTATAACGTAATACGTTATACGGTATAACGTTAAAACGTATTACGTTATATGGTATTACGTTATAACGTATTACGTTATATAGTATAACGATATATGCTAAAACGTTATAACGTAATACGTTATATGGTATAACGTTATAACGTAATACGTTATATGGTATAACGTTATAACGTATTACGTTATATAGTATAACGATATATGCTAAAACGTTATAACGTAATACGTTATATGGTATAACGTTATAACGTAATACGTTATATGGTATAACGTTATAACGTAATACGTTATATGGTACAACGTTATAACGTAATACGTTATATAATATAACGTTAAAACGTATTACGTTATATGGTATAACGTTATAACGTATTACGTTATATGGTATTACGTTATAACGTATTACGTTATATAGTATAACGATATATGCTAAAACGTTATAACGTAATACGTTATATGGTACAACGTTATAACGTAATACGTTATATGGTACAACGTTATAACGTATAACGTTATATGGTATAACGTTATAACGTAATACGTTATATGGTATAACGTTATAACGTAATACGTTATATGGTACAACGTTATAACGTAATACGTTATATGATATAACGTTAAAACGTATTACGTTATATGGTATAACGTTATAACGTATTACGTTATATGGTATAACGATATAACTTATTACGTTATATAGTATAACGTTATGTGGTATAACGTTATAACGTAATACGTTATAACGTATTGTGGTATAACGTTATAACGTGATACGTTATACGGTATAACGTTAAAACGTATTACGTTATATGGTATTACGTTATAACGTATTACGTTATATAGTATAACGATATATGCTAAAACGTTATAACGTAATACGTTATATGGTATAACGTTATAACGTATTACGTTATATGGTATAACGTTATAACGTAATACGTTATATGGTATGTCGTTATAACGAAATACGTTATCTGGTATAACGTTATAACGTAATAGGTTATATGGTATAACGTTATAACGTAATACGTTATATGGTATAACGTTATAACGTATTACGTTATATAATATAACGTTATATGGTATAACGTTATAACGTAATACGTTATATGGTATAAAGTTACAACGTATTACGTTATATAGTATAACGTTATATGCTAAAACGTTATAACGTAATACGTTATATGGTATAACGTTATAACGTATTACGTTATATGGTATTACGTTATAACGTATTACGTTATATAGTATAACGGTATATGCTAAAACGTTATAACGTAATACGTTATATGGTATAACGTTATATCGTAATACGTTATACGGTATAACGTTAAAACGTATTACGTTATATGGTATTACGTTATAACGTATTACGTTATATAGTATAACGATATATGCTAAAACGTTATAACGTAATACGTTATATGGTATAACGTTATAACGTAATACGTTATATGGTATAACGTTATAACGTATTACGTTATATAGTATAACGATATATGCTAAAACGTTATAACGTAATACGTTATATGGTATAACGTTATAACGTAATACGTTATATGGTATAACGTTATAACGTAATACGTTATATGGTACAACGTTATAACGTAATACGTTATATAATATAACGTTAAAACGTATTACGTTATATGGTATAACGTTATAACGTATTACGTTATATGGTATTACGTTATAACGTATTACGTTATATAGTATAACGATATATGCTAAAACGTTATAACGTAATACGTTATATGGTATAACGTTATAACGTATTACGTTATATGGTATAACGTTATAACGTAATACGTTATATGGTATGTCGTTATAACGAAATACGTTATCTGGTATAACGTTATAACGTAATAGGTTATATGGTATAACGTTATAACGTAATACGTTATATGGTATAACGTTATAACGTATTACGTTATATAATATAACGTTATATGGTATAACGTTATAACGTAATACGTTATATGGTATAAAGTTACAACGTATTACGTTATATAGTATAACGTTATATGCTAAAACGTTATAACGTAATACGTTATATGGTATAACGTTATAACGTATTACGTTATATGGTATTACGTTATAACGTATTACGTTATATAGTATAACGGTATATGCTAAAACGTTATAACGTAATACGTTATATGGTATAACGTTATAACGTAATACGTTATACGGTATAACGTTAAAACGTATTACGTTATATGGTATTACGTTATAACGTATTACGTTATATAGTATAACGATATATGCTAAAACGTTATAACGTAATACGTTATATGGTATAACGTTATAACGTAATACGTTATATGGTATAACGTTATAACGTATTACGTTATATAGTATAACGATATATGCTAAAACGTTATAACGTAATACGTTATATGGTATAACGTTATAACGTAATACGTTATATGGTATAACGTTATAACGTAATACGTTATATGGTACAACGTTATAACGTAATACGTTATATAATATAACGTTAAAACGTATTACGTTATATGGTATAACGTTATAACGTATTACGTTATATGGTATTACGTTATAACGTATTACGTTATATAGTATAACGATATATGCTAAAACGTTATAACGTAATACGTTATATGGTATAACGTTATAACGTAATACGTTATATGGTATAACGTTATAACGTAATACGTTATATGGTACAACGTTATAACTTAATACGTTATATAATATGACGTTAAAACGTATTACGTTATATGGTATAACGTTATAACGTATTACGTTATATGGTATAACGTTATAACGTAATACGTTATATGGTATAACGTTATAACGTATTACGTTATATGGTATAACGTTATAACGTATTACGTTATGTGGTATAACGTTATAACGTAATACGTTATATGGTATAACATTATAACGTAATGCGTTATATGGTACAACGTTATAACGTAATACGTTATATGGTATAACGTTATAACGTAATACGTTATATGGTATAACGTTAAAACGTAATGCTTTATATGGCATGACGTTATAACGTATTACGATATATCGTATAACGTTATAACGTATTACGTTATATAGTATAACGTTATATGGTATAACGTTATAACGTAATACGTTATATGGTATAACGTTAAAACGTATTACGTTATACAGTATAACGTTATATGGTATAACGTTATAACGTAATACGGTATATGGTATAACGTTATAACTTATTACGTTATATAGTATAACGTTATGTGGTATAAAGTTATAACGTAATACGTTATAACGTTATGTGGTATAACGTTATAACGTGATACGTTATACGGTATAACGTTAAAACGTATTACGTTATATGGTATTACGTTATAACGTATTACGTTATATAGTATAACGATATATGCTAAAACGTTATAACGTAATACGTTATATGGTATAACGTTATAACGTGTTACGTTATATGGTATAACGTTATAACGTAATACGTTATATGGTATGTCGTTATAACGAAATACGTTATCTGGTATAACGTTATAACGTAATAGGTTATATGGTATAACGTTATAACGTAATACGTTATATGGTATAACGTTATAACGTATTACGTTATATAATATAACGTTATATGGTATAACGTTATAACGTAATACGTTATATGGTATAACGTTATAACGTAATACGTTATACGGTATAACGTTAAAACGTATTACGTTATATGGTATTACGTTATAACGTATTACGTTATATAGTATAACGATATATGCTAAAACGTTATAACGTAATACGTTATATGGTATAACGTTACAACGTATTACGTTATATAGTATAACGTTATATGCTAAAACGTTATAACGTAATACGTTATATGGTATAACGTTATAACGTAATACGTTATACGGTATAACGTTAAAACGTATTACGTTATATGGTATTACGTTATAACGTATTACGTTATATAGTATAACGATATATGCTAGAACGTTATAACGTAATACGTTATATGGTATAACGTTATACCGTATTACGTTATATGGTATTACGTTATAACGTATTACGTTATATAGTATAACGATATATGCTAAAACGTTATAACGTAATACGTTATATGGTATAACGTTATAACGTAATACGTTATACGGTATAACGTTAAAACGTATTACGTTATATGGTATTACGTTATAACGTATTACGTTATATAGTATATCGATATATGCTAAAACGTTATAACGTAATACGTTATATGGTATAACGTTATAACGCAATACGTTATATGGTATAACGTTATAACGTATTACGTTATATAGTATAACGATATATGCTAAAACGTTATAACGTAATACGTTATATGGTATAACGTTATAACGTAATACGTTATATGGTATAACGTTATAACGTAATACGTTATATGGTACAACGTTATAACGTAATACGTTATATAATATAACGTTAAAACGTATTACGTTATATGGTATAACGTTATAACGTATTACGTTATATGGTATTACGTTATAACGTATTACGTTATATAGTATAACGATATATGCTAAAACGTTATAACGTAATACGTTATATGGTATTACGTTATAACGTAATACGTTATATGGTATAACGTTATAACGTAATACGTTATATGGTACAACGTTATAACGTAATACGTTATATAATATAACGTTAAAACGTATTACGTTATATGGTATAACGTTATAACGTATTACGTTATATGGTATAACGTTATAACGTAATACGTTATATGGTATAACGTTATAACGTATTACGTTATATGGTATAACGTTATAACGTATTACGTTATGTGGTATAACGTTATAACGTAATACGTTATATGGTATAACATTATAACGTAATGCGTTATATGGTACAACGTTATAACGTAATACGTTATATGGTATAACGTTATAACGTAATACGTTATATGGTATAACGTTAAAACGTAATGCTTTATATGGCATGACGTTATAACGTATTACGATATATCGTATAACGTTATAACGTATTACGTTATATAGTATAACGTTATATGGTATAACGTTATAACGTAATACGTTATATGGTATAACGTTAAAACGTATTACGTTATACAGTATAACGTTATATGGTATAACGTTATAACGTAATACGGTATATGGTATAACGTTATAACGTAATACGTTATATGGTATAACGTTAAAACGTAATGCTTTATATGGCATAACGTTATAACGTATTACGTTAGATGGTATAACGTTATAACGTATTACGTTATATAGTATAACGTTATATGGTATAACGTTAAAACGTATTACGTTATACAGTATAACGTTATATGGTATAACGTTATAACGTAATACGATATATGGTATAACGTTATAACGTAATACGTTATATGGTACAACGTTATAACGTAATAGGTTATATAATATAACGTTAAAACGTATTACGTTATATGGTATAACGTTATAACGTATTACGTTATATGGTAT
Organism: Bombus flavifrons; assembly: GCF_040668555.2. NCBI lineage: Eukaryota > Metazoa > Arthropoda > Insecta > Hymenoptera > Apidae > Bombus > Bombus flavifrons. Next base: position 143,665 of record NW_027184813.1, on the reverse strand, counting down.
AACGTTATAACGTATTACGTTATATAGTATTACGTTATATGGTATAACGTTATAACGTAATACGTTATATGGTATAACATTATAACGTAATACGTTATATGGTACAACGTTATAACGTAATACGTTATATGGTATAACGTTATAACGTAATACGTTATATGGTATAACGTTAAAACGTAATGCTTTATATGGCATAACGTTATAACGTATTACGTTAGATGGTATAACGTTATAACGTATTACGTTATATAGTATTACGTTATATGGTATAACGTTATAACGTAATACGTTATATGGTATAACATTATAACGTAATACGTTATATGGTATAACGTTATAACAAAATACGTTATATGGTATAACGTTATAACGTAATACGTTATATGGTATAACGTTATAACGTAACACGTTATATGGTATAACGTTAAAACATATTACGTTACACAGTATAACGTCATATGGTATAACGTTATAACGTAATACGTTATATGGTATAACGTTATAACGTAATACGTTATATGCTATAACGTTATAACGTATTATGTTAGATAGTATAACGTTATAGCGTATTACGTTATATAATATAACGATTTATGGTATAACGTTGTAACGTAATACGTTATATGGTATAAAGTTAAAACGTATTACGTTATATGGCATAACGTTATATGGTATAACGTTATAACGTAATACGTTATATGGTATAACGTTATAACGTAATACGTTATATGGTATAACGTTATAACGTATTACGTTATATGGTATAACGTTAAAACATATTACGTTACATAGTATAACGTCATATGGTATAACGTTATAACGTAATACGTTATATGGTATGTCGTTATAACATAATACGTTATATGGTATAACGTCAAAACGTATTACGTTATATAGTATAACGTTATATGTTAATACGTTATAACGTAATACGTTATATGGTATAACGTTATAACGTAATACGTTATATGCTATAACGTTATAACGTACTATGTTAGATAGTATAACGTTATAACGTATTACGTTATATAATATAACGTTATATGGTATAACGTTATAACGTAATACGTTATATGGTATAACGTTATAACGTAATACGATATATGGTACAACGTTATAATTTAATACGTTATATGGTATAACGTTATAACGTAATGCTTTATATTGTATAACGTTATAACGTAATACGTTATGTAGTAGAGCGTTATAACGTAGTGCTTTATATGGTATAACGTTATAACGTATTACGTGATATGGTATAACGTTATAACGTATTACGTTATATAGTATTACCGTATATGGTATAACGTTATAACGTAATACGTTATATGGTATAACGTTATAACGTAATACGTTATATGGTATAACGTTAAAACGTAATGCTTTATATGGCATAACGTTATAACGTATTACGATATATCGTATAACGTTATAACGTATTACGTTATATAGTATAACGTTATATGGTATAACGTTATAACGTAATACGTTATATGGTATAACGTTAAAACGTATTACGTTATACAGTATAACGTTATATGGTATAACGTTATAACGTAATACGTTATATGGTATAACGTTATAACGTAATACGTTATATGGTACAACGTTATAACTTATTACGTTATATGGTATAACGTTATAACGTATTGCGGTATATAGTATTACTTTATATGGTATAACGTTATAACGTAATACGTTATATGGTATAACGTTATATGGTATAACGTTATAACGTAATACGTTATATAATATAACGTTAAAACGTATAACGTTATATGGTATAACGTTATAACGTAATACGTTATATGGTATAACGTTATAACGTAATACGTTATATTGTACAACATTATAACGTAATACGTTATATGGTATAACGTTAAAACGTAATGCTTTATATGGCATAACGTTATAACGTATTACGTTATATAGTATAACGATATATGCTAAAACGTTATAACGTAATACGTTATATGGTATAACGTTATAACGTAATACGTTATATGGTATAACGTTAAAACGTAATGCTTTATATGGCATAACGTTATAACGTATTACGTTAGATGGTATAACGTTATAACGTATTACGTTATATAGTATTACGTTATATGGTATAACGTTATAACGTAATACGTTATATGGTATAACGTTATAACGTATTACGTTATATGGTATAACGTTATAACGTATTACGTTATATAGTATTACGTTATATGGTATAACGTTATAACGTAATACGTTATATGGTACAACGTTATAACGTAATACGTTATATAATATAACGTTAAAACGTATAACGTTATATGGTATAACGTTATAACGTAATACGTTATATGGTATAACGTTATAACGTAATACGTTATATTGTACAACATTATAACGTAATACGTTATATGGTATAACGTTATAACGTAATACGTTATATGGTATAACGTTATAACGTAATACGTTATGTGGTACAACGTTATAACGTAATACGTTATATGGTATAACGTTATAACGTATTACGATATATCGTATAACGTTATAACGTATTACGTTATATAGTATAACGTTATATGGTATAACGTTATAACGTAATACGTTATATGGTATAACGTTAAAACGTATTACGTTATACAGTATAACGTTATATGGTATAACGTTATAACGTAATACGATATATGGTATAACGTTATAACGTAATACGTTATATGGTACAACGTTATAACGTAATAGGTTATATAATATAACGTTAAAACGTATTACGTTATATGGTATAACGTTATAACGTATTACGTTATATGGTATAACGTTATAACGTATTACGTTATATAGTATTACGTTATATGGTATAACGTTATAACGTAATACGTTATATGGTATAACATTATAACGTAATACGTTATATGGTACATCGTTATAACGTAATACGTTATATGGTATAACGTTATAACGTAATACGTTATATGGTATAACGTTAAAACGTAATGCTTTATATGGCATAACGTTATAACGTATTACGTTAGATGGTATAACGTTATAACGTATTACGTTATATAGTATTACGTTATATGGTATAACGTTATAACGTAATACGATATATGGTATAACGATATAACGTAATACGTTATATGGTACAACGTTATAACGTAATACTTTATATAATATAACGTTATAACGTAATACGTTATATGGTATAACGTTAAAACGTATTACGTTATATAGTATAACGTTATATGGTATAACGTTATAACGTAATACGTTATATGGTATAACGTTATAACGTAATACGTTATATGGTACAACGTTATAACGTAATAGGTTATATAATATAACGTTAAAACGTATTACGTTATATGGTATAACGTTATAACGTATTACGTTATATGGTATAACGTTATAACGTATTACGTTATATAGTATTACGTTATATGGTATAACGTTATAACGTAATACGTTATATGGTATAACATTATAACGTAATACGTTATATGGTACAACGTTATAACGTAATACGTTACATGGTATAACGTTATAACGTAATACGTTATACGGTATAACGTTAAAACGTATTACGTTATATGGTATTACGTTATAACGTATTACGTTATATAGTATAACGATATATGCTAAAACGTTATAACGTAATACGTTATATGGTATAACGTTATAACGTAATACGTTATATGGTATAACGTTATAACGTAATACGTTATATGGTACAACGTTATAACGTAATACGTTATATAATATAACGTTAAAACGTATTACGTTATATGGTATAACGTTATAACGTATTACGTTATATGGTATAACGTTATAACGTAATACGTTATATGGTATAACGTTATAACGTATTACGTTATATGGTATAACGTTATAACGTATTACGTTATGTGGTATAACGTTATAACGTAATGCGTTATATGGTACAACGTTATAACGTAATACGTTATATGGTATAACGTTATAACGTAATACGTTATATGGTATAACGTTAAAACGTAATGCTTTATATGGCATAACGTTATAACGTATTACGTTATATAGTATAACGATATATGCTAAAACGTTATAACGTAATACGTTATATGGTATAACGATATAACGTAATACGTTATATGGTATAACGTTATAACGTAATACGTTATGTGGTACAACGTTATAACGTAATACGTTATATGGTATAACGTTATAACGTATTACGATATATCGTATAACGTTATAACGTATTACGTTATATAGTATAACGTTATATGGTATAACGTTATAACGTAATACGTTATATGGTATAACGTTAAAACGTATTACGTTATACAGTATAACGTTATATGGTATAACGTTATAACGTAATACGATATATGGTATAACGTTATAACGTAATACGTTATATGGTACAACGTTATAACGTAATAGGTTATATAATATAACGTTAAAACGTATTACGTTATATGGTATAACGTTATAACGTATTACGTTATATGGTATAACGTTATAACGTATTACGTTATATAGTATTACGTTATATGGTATAACGTTATAACGTAATACGTTATATGGTATAACATTATAACGTAATACGTTATATGGTACATCGTTATAACGTAATACGTTATATGGTATAACGTTATAACGTAATACGTTATATGGTATAACGTTAAAACGTAATGCTTTATATGGCATAACGTTATAACGTATTACGTTAGATGGTATAACGTTATAACGTATTACGTTATATAGTATTACGTTATATGGTATAACGTTATAACGTAATACGATATATGGTATAACGTTATAACGTAATACGTTATATGGTACAACGTTATAACGTAATACGTTATATAATATAACGTTAAAACGTATTACGTTATATGGTATAACGTTAAAACGTATTACGTTATATGGTATTACGTTATAACGTATTACGTTATATAGTATAACGATATATGCTAAAACGTTATAACGTAATACGTTATATGGTATAACGTTATAACGTAATACGTTATATGGTATAACGTTATAACGTAATACGTTATATGGTACAACGTTATAACGTAATACGTTATATAATATAACGTTAAAACGTATTACGTTATATGGTATAACGTTATAACGTATTACGTTATATGGTATAACGTTATAACGTAATACGTTATATGGTATAACGTTATAACGTATTACGTTATATGGTATAACGTTATAACGTATTACGTTATGTGGTATAACGTTATAACGTAATACGTTATATGGTATAACATTATAACGTAATGCGTTATATGGTACAACGTTATAACGTAATACGTTATATGGTATAACGTTATAACGTAATACGTTATATGGTATAACGTTAAAACGTAATGCTTTATATGGCATGACGTTATAACGTATTACGATATATCGTATAACGTTATAACGTATTACGTTATATAGTATAACGTTATATGGTATAACGTTATAACGTAATACGTTATATGGTATAACGTTAAAACGTAATGCTTTATATGGCATAACGTTATAACGTATTACGTTAGATGGTATAACGTTATAACGTATTACGTTATATAGTATAACGTTATATGGTATACCGTTAAAACGTATTACGTTATACAGTATAACGTTATATGGTATAACGTTATAACGTAATACGATATATGGTATAACGTTATAACGTAATACGTTATATGGTACAACGTTATAACGTAATAGGTTATATAATATAACGTTAAAACGTATTACGTTATATGGTATAACGTTATAACGTATTACGTTATATGGTATAACGTTATAACGTATTACGTTATATAGTATTACGTTATATGGTATAACGTTATAACGTAATACGTTATATGGTATAACATTATAACGTAATACGTTATATGGTACAACGTTATAACGTAATACGTTATATGGTATAACGTTATAACGTAATACGTTATATGGTATAACGTTAAAACGTAATGCTTTATATGGCATAACGTTATAACGTATTACGTTATATAGTATAACGATATATGCTAAAACGTTATAACGTAATACGTTATATGGTATAACGTTATAACGTAATACGTTATATGGTATAACGTTATAACGTAATACGTTATGTGGTACAACGTTATAACGTAATACGTTATATGGTATAACGTTATAACGTATTACGATATATCGTATAACGTTATAACGTATTACGTTATATAGTATAACGTTATATGGTATAACGTTATAACGTAATACGTTATATGGTATAACGTTAAAACGTATTACGTTATACAGTATAACGTTATATGGTATAACGTTATAACGTAATACGATATATGGTATAACGTTATAACGTAATACGTTATATGGTACAACGTTATAACGTAATACGTTATGTGGTACAACGTTATAACGTAATACGTTATATTGTACAACACTATAACGTAATACGTTATATGGTATAACGTTAAAACGTAATGCTTTATATGGCATAACGTTATAACGTATTACGTTATATAGTATAACGATATATGCTAAAACGTTATAACGTAATACGTTATATGGTATAACGTTATAACGTAATACGTTATATGGTATAACGTTAAAACGTAATGCTTTATATGGCATAACGTTATAACGTATTACGTTAGATGGTATAACGTTATAACGTATTACGTTATATAGTATTACGTTATATGGTATAACGTTATAACGTAATACGTTATATGGTATAACGTTATAACGTAATACGTTATACGGTATAACGTTAAAACGTATTACGTTATATGGTATTACGTTATAACGTATTACGTTATATAGTATAACGATATATGCTAAAACGTTATAACGTAATACGTTATATGGTATAACGTTATAACGTAATACGTTATATGGTATAACGTTATAACGTATTACGTTATATAGTATAACGATATATGCTAAAACGTTATAACGTAATACGTTATATGGTATAACGTTATAACGTAATACGTTATATGGTATAACGTTATAACGTAATACGTTATATGGTACAACGTTATAACGTAATACGTTATATAATATAACGTTAAAACGTATTACGTTATATGGTATAACGTTATAACGTATTACGTTATATGGTATTACGTTATAACGTATTACGTTATATAGTATAACGATATATGCTAAAACGTTATAACGTAATACGTTATATGGTACAACGTTATAACGTAATACGTTATATGGTACAACGTTATAACGTATAACGTTATATGGTATAACGTTATAACGTAATACGTTATATGGTATAACGTTATAACGTAATACGTTATATGGTACAACGTTATAACGTAATACGTTATATGATATAACGTTAAAACGTATTACGTTATATGGTATATCGTTATAACGTATTACGTTATATGGTATAACGTTATAACTTATTACGTTATATAGTATAACGTTATGTGGTATAACGTTATAACGTAATACGTTATAACGTATTGTGGTATAACGTTATAACGTGATACGTTATACGGTATAACGTTAAAACGTATTACGTTATATGGTATTACGTTATAACGTATTACGTTATATAGTATAACGATATATGCTAAAACGTTATAACGTAATACGTTATATGGTATAACGTTATAACGTATTACGTTATATGGTATAACGTTATAACGTAATACGTTATATGGTATGTCGTTATAACGAAATACGTTATCTGGTATAACGTTATAACGTAATAGGTTATATGGTATAACGTTATAACGTAATACGTTATATGGTATAACGTTATAACGTATTACGTTATATAATATAACGTTATATGGTATAACGTTATAACGTAATACGTTATATGGTATAACGTTATAACGTAATACGTTATATGGTATAACGTTATAACGTAATACGTTATATGGTACAACGTTATAACGTAATACGTTATATGCTAAAACGTTATAACGTAATACGTTATATGGTATAACGTTATAACGTAATACGTTATACGGTATAACGTTAAAACGTATTACGTTATATGGTATTACGTTATAACGTATTACGTTATATAGTATAACGATATATGCTAAAACGTTATAACGTAATACGTTATATGGTATAACGTTATAACGTATTACGTTATATGGTATTACGTTATAACGTATTACGTTATATAGTATAACGGTATATGCTAAAACGTTATAACGTAATACGTTATATGGTATAACGTTATAACGTAATACGTTATACGGTATAACGTTAAAACGTATTACGTTATATGGTATTACGTTATAACGTATTACGTTATATAGTATAACGATATATGCTAAAACGTTATAACGTAATACGTTATATGGTATAACGTTATAACGTAATACGTTATATGGTATAACGTTATAACGTATTACGTTATATAGTATAACGATATATGCTAAAACGTTATAACGTAATACGTTATATCGTATAACGTTATAACGTAATACGTTATATGGTATAACGTTATAACGTAATACGTTATATGGTACAACGTTATAACGTAATACGTTATATAATATAACGTTAAAACGTATTACGTTATATGGTATAACGTTATAACGTATTACGTTATATGGTATTACGTTATAACGTATTACGTTATATAGTATAACGATATATGCTAAAACGTTATAACGTAATACGTTATATGGTATAACGTTATAACGTAATACGTTATATGGTATAACGTTATAACGTAATACGTTATATGGTACAACGTTATAACGTAATACGTTATATAATATGACGTTAAAACGTATTACGTTATATGGTATAACGTTATAACGTATTACGTTATATGGTATAACGTTATAACGTAATACGTTATATGGTATAACGTTATAACGTATTACGTTATATGGTATAACGTTATAACGTATTACGTTATGTGGTATAACGTTATAACGTAATACGTTATATGGTATAACATTATAACGTAATGCGTTATATGGTACAACGTTATAACGTAATACGTTATATGGTATAACGTTATAACGTAATACGTTATATGGTATAACGTTAAAACGTAATGCTTTATATGGTATAACGTTATAACGTATTACGTTATATGGTATTACGTTATAACGTATTACGTTATATAGTATAACGGTATATGCTAAAACGTTATAACGTAATACGTTATATGGTATAACGTTATAACGTAATACGTTATACGGTATAACGTTAAAACGTATTACGTTATATGGTATTACGTTATAACGTATTACGTTATATAGTATAACGATATATGCTAAAACGTTATAACGTAATACGTTATATGGTATAACGTTATAACGTGATACGTTATACGGTATAACGTTAAAACGTATTACGTTATATGGTATTACGTTATAACGTATTACGTTATATAGTATAACGATATATGCTAAAACGTTATAACGTAATACGTTATATGGTATAACGTTATAACGTATTACGTTATATGGTATAACGTTATAACGTAATACGTTATATGGTATGTCGTTATAACGAAATACGTTATCTGGTATAACGTTATAACGTAATAGGTTATATGGTATAACGTTATAACGTAATACGTTATATGGTATAACGTTATAACGTATTACGTTATATAATATAACGTTATATGGTATAACGTTATAACGTAATACGTTATATGGTATAACGTTATAACGTAATACGTTATATGGTATAACGTTATAACGTAATACGTTATATGGTACAACGTTATAACGTAATACGTTATATGCTAAAACGTTATAACGTAATACGTTATATGGTATAACGTTATAACGTAATACGTTATACGGTATAACGTTAAAACGTATTACGTTATATGGTATTACGTTATAACGTATTACGTTATATAGTATAACGATATATGCTAAAACGTTATAACGTAATACGTTATATGGTATAACGTTATAACGTATTACGTTATATGGTATTACGTTATAACGTATTACGTTATATAGTATAACGGTATATGCTAAAACGTTATAACGTAATACGTTATATGGTATAACGTTATAACGTAATACGTTATACGGTATAACGTTAAAACGTATTACGTTATATGGTATTACGTTATAACGTATTACGTTATATAGTATAACGATATATGCTAAAACGTTATAACGTAATACGTTATATGGTATAACGTTATAACGTAATACGTTATATGGTATAACGTTATAACGTATTACGTTATATAGTATAACGATATATGCTAAAACGTTATAACGTAATACGTTATATCGTATAACGTTATAACGTAATACGTTATATGGTATAACGTTATAACGTAATACGTTATATGGTACAACGTTATAACGTAATACGTTATATAATATAACGTTAAAACGTATTACGTTATATGGTATAACGTTATAACGTATTACGTTATATGGTATTACGTTATAACGTAATACGTTATATAATATGACGTTAAAACGTATTACGTTATATGGTATAACGTTATAACGTATTACGTTATATGGTATAACGTTATAACGTAATACGTTATATGGTATAACGTTATAACGTATTACGTTATATGGTATAACGTTATAACGTATTACGTTATGTGGTATAACGTTATAACGTAATACGTTATATGGTATAACATTATAACGTAATGCGTTATATGGTACAACGTTATAACGTAATACGTTATATGGTATAACGTTATAACGTAATACGTTATATAATATGACGTTAAAACGTATTACGTTATATGGTATAACGTTATAACGTATTACGTTATATGGTATAACGTTATAACGTAATACGTTATATGGTATAACGTTATAACGTATTACGTTATATGGTATAACGTTATAACGTATTACGTTATGTGGTATAACGTTATAACGTAATACGTTATATGGTATAACATTATAACGTAATGCGTTATATGGTACAACGTTATAACGTAATACGTTATATGGTATAACGTTATAACGTAATACGTTATATGGTATAACGTTAAAACGTAATGCTTTATATGGCATGACGTTATAACGTATTACGATATATCGTATAACGTTATAACGTATTACGTTATATAGTATAACGTTATATGGTATAACGTTATAACGTAATACGTTATATGGTATAACGTTAAAACGTATTACGTTATACAGTATAACGTTATATGGTATAACGTTATAACGTAATACGGTATATGGTATAACGTTATAACTTATTACGTTATATAGTATAACGTTATGTGGTATAAAGTTATAACGTAATACGTTATAACGTTATGTGGTATAACGTTATAACGTGATACGTTATACGGTATAACGTTAAAACGTATTACGTTATATGGTATTACGTTATAACGTATTACGTTATATAGTATAACGATATATGCTAAAACGTTATAACGTAATACGTTATATGGTATAACGTTATAACGTGTTACGTTATATGGTATAACGTTATAACGTAATACGTTATATGGTATGTCGTTATAACGAAATACGTTATCTGGTATAACGTTATAACGTAATAGGTTATATGGTATAACGTTATAACGTAATACGTTATATGGTATAACGTTATAACGTATTACGTTATATAATATAACGTTATATGGTATAACGTTATAACGTAATACGTTATATGGTACAACGTTATAACGTAATACGTTATATAATATAACGTTAAAACGTATTACGTTATATGGTATAACGTTATAACGTATTACGTTATATGGTATTACGTTATAACGTATTACGTTATATAGTATAACGATATATGCTAAAACGTTATAACGTAATACGTTATATGGTATAACGTTATAACGTAATACGTTATATGGTATAACGTTATAACGTAATACGTTATATGGTACAACGTTATAACGTAATACGTTATATAATATGACGTTAAAACGTATTACGTTATATGGTATAACGTTATAACGTATTACGTTATATGGTATAACGTTATAACGTAATACGTTATATGGTATAACGTTATAACGTATTACGTTATATGGTATAACGTTATAACGTATTACGTTATGTGGTATAACGTTATAACGTAATACGTTATATGGTATAACATTATAACGTAATGCGTTATATGGTACAACGTTATAACGTAATACGTTATATGGTATAACGTTATAACGTAATACGTTATATGGTATAACGTTAAAACGTAATGCTTTATATGGCATGACGTTATAACGTATTACGATATATCGTATAACGTTATAACGTATTACGTTATATAGTATAACGTTATATGGTATAACGTTATAACGTAATACGTTATATGGTATAACGTTAAAACGTATTACGTTATACAGTATAACGTTATATGGTATAACGTTATAACGTAATACGGTATATGGTATAACGTTATAACTTATTACGTTATATAGTATAACGTTATGTGGTATAAAGTTATAACGTAATACGTTATAACGTTATGTGGTATAACGTTATAACGTGATACGTTATACGGTATAACGTTAAAACGTATTACGTTATATGGTATTACGTTATAACGTATTACGTTATATAGTATAACGATATATGCTAAAACGTTATAACGTAATACGTTATATGGTATAACGTTATAACGTGTTACGTTATATGGTATAACGTTATAACGTAATACGTTATATGGTATGTCGTTATAACGAAATACGTTATCTGGTATAACGTTATAACGTAATAGGTTATATGGTATAACGTTATAACGTAATACGTTATATGGTATAACGTTATAACGTATTACGTTATATAATATAACGTTATATGGTATAACGTTATAACGTAATACGTTATATGGTATAACGTTATAACGTAATACGTTATACGGTATAACGTTAAAACGTATTACGTTATATGGTATTACGTTATAACGTATTACGTTATATAGTATAACGATATATGCTAAAACGTTATAACGTAATACGTTATATGGTATAACGTTACAACGTATTACGTTATATAGTATAACGTTATATGCTAAAACGTTATAACGTAATACGTTATATGGTATAACGTTATAACGTAATACGTTATACGGTATAACGTTAAAACGTATTACGTTATATGGTATTACGTTATAACGTATTACGTTATATAGTATAACGATATCTGCTAAAACGTTATAACGTAATACGTTATATGGTATAACGTTATAACGTATTACGTTATATGGTATTACGTTATAACGTATTACGTTATATAGTATAACGATATATGCTAAAACGTTATAACGTAATACGTTATATGGTATAACGTTATAACGTAATACGTTATACGGTATAACGTTAAAACGTATTACGTTATATGGTATTACGTTATAACGTATTACGTTATATAGTATATCGATATATGCTAAAACGTTATAACGTAATACGTTATATGGTATAACGTTATAACGCAATACGTTATATGGTATAACGTTATAACGTATTACGTTATATAGTATAACGATATATGCTAAAACGTTATAACGTAATACGTTATATGGTATAACGTTATAACGTAATACGTTATATGGTATAACGTTATAACGTAATACGTTATATGGTACAACGTTATAACGTAATACGTTATATAATATAACGTTAAAACGTATTACGTTATATGGTATAACGTTATAACGTATTACGTTATATGGTATTACGTTATAACGTATTACGTTATATAGTATAACGATATATGCTAAAACGTTATAACGTAATACGTTATATGGTATTACGTTATAACGTATTACGTTATATGGTATAACGTTATAACGTAATACGTTATATGGTACAACGTTATAACGTAATACGTTATATAATATAACGTTAAAACGTATTACGTTATATGGTATAACGTTATAACGTATTACGTTATATGGTATAACGTTATAACGTAATACGTTATATGGTATAACGTTATAACGTATTACGTTATATGGTATAACGTTATAACGTATTACGTTATGTGGTATAACGTTATAACGTAATACGTTATATGGTATAACATTATAACGTAATGCGTTATATGGTACAACGTTATAACGTAATACGTTATATGGTATAACGTTATAACGTAATACGTTATATGGTATAACGTTAAAACGTAATGCTTTATATGGCATGACGTTATAACGTATTACGATATATCGTATAACGTTATAACGTATTACGTTATATAGTATAACGTTATATGGTATAACGTTATAACGTAATACGTTATATGGTATAACGTTAAAACGTATTACGTTATACAGTATAACGTTATATGGTATAACGTTATAACGTAATACGGTATATGGTATAACGTTATAACGTAATACGTTATATGGTATAACGTTAAAACGTAATGCTTTATATGGCATAACGTTATAACGTATTACGTTAGATGGTATAACGTTATAACGTATTACGTTATATAGTATAACGTTATATGGTATAACGTTAAAACGTATTACGTTATACAGTATAACGTTATATGGTATAACGTTATAACGTAATACGATATATGGTATAACGTTATAACGTAATACGTTATATGGTACAACGTTATAACGTAATAGGTTATATAATATAACGTTAAAACGTATTACGTTATATGGTATAACGTTATAACGTATTACGTTATATGGTATAACGTTATAACGTATTACGTTATATAGTATTACGTTATATGGTATAACGTTATAACGTAATACGTTATATGGTATAACATTATAACGTAATACGTTATATGGTACAACGTTATAACGTAATACGTTATATGGTATAACGTTATAACGTAATACGTTATATGGTATAACGTTAAAACGTAATGCTTTATATGGCATAACGTTATAACGTATTACGTTAGATGGTATAACGTTATAACGTATTACGTTATATAGTATTACGTTATATGGTACATCGTTATAACGTAATACGTTATATGGTATAACATTATAACGTAATACGTTATATGGTATAACGTTATAACAAAATACGTTATATGGTATAACGTTATAACGTAATACGTTATATGGTATAACGTTATAACGTAACACGTTATATGGTATAACGTTAAAACATATTACGTTACACAGTATAACGTCATATGGTATAACGTTATAACGTAATACGTTATATGGTATAACGTTATAACGTAATACGTTATATGCTATAACGTTATAACGTATTATGTTAGATAGTATAACGTTATAGCGTATTACGTTATATAATATAACGATTTATGGTATAACGTTGTAACGTAATACGTTATATGGTATAAAGTTAAAACGTATTACGTTATATGGCATAACGTTATATGGTATAACGTTATAACGTAATACGTTATATGGTATAACGTTATAACGTAATACGTTATATGGTATAACGTTATAACGTATTACGTTATATGGTATAACGTTAAAACATATTACGTTACATAGTATAACGTCATATGGTATAACGTTATAACGTAATACGTTATATGGTATGTCGTTATAACATAATACGTTATATGGTATAACGTCAAAACGTATTACGTTATATAGTATAACGTTATATGTTAATACGTTATAACGTAATACGTTATATGGTATAACGTTATAACGTAATACGTTATATGCTATAACGTTATAACGTACTATGTTAGATAGTATAACGTTATAACGTATTACGTTATATAATATAACGTTATATGGTATAACGTTATAACGTAATACGTTATATGGTATAACGTTATAACGTAATACGATATATGGTACAACGTTATAATTTAATACGTTATATGGTATAACGTTATAACGTAATGCTTTATATTGTATAACGTTATAACGTAATACGTTATGTAGTAGAGCGTTATAACGTAGTGCTTTATATGGTATAACGTTATAACGTATAACGTGATATGGTATAACGTTATAACGTATTACGTTATATAGTATTACCGTATATGGTATAACGTTATAACGTAATACGTTATATGGTATAACGTTATAACGTAATACGTTATATGGTATAACGTTAAAACGTAATGCTTTATATGGCATAACGTTATAACGTATTACGATATATCGTATAACGTTATAACGTATTACGTTATATAGTATAACGTTATATGGTATAACGTTATAACGTAATACGTTATATGGTATAACGTTAAAACGTATTAAGTTATACAGTATAACGTTATATGGTATAACGTTATAACGTAATACGTTATATGGTATAACGTTATAACGTAATACGTTATATGGTACAACGTTATAACTTATTACGTTATATGGTATAACGTTATAACGTATTGCGGTATATAGTATTACTTTATATGGTATAACGTTATAACGTAATACGTTATATGGTATAACGTTATATGGTATAACGTTATAACGTAATACGTTATATAATATAACGTTAAAACGTATAACGTTATATGGTATAACGTTATAACGTAATACGTTATATGGTATAACGTTATAACGTAATACGTTATATTGTACAACATTATAACGTAATACGTTATATGGTATAACGTTAAAACGTAATGCTTTATATGGCATAACGTTATAACGTATTACGTTATATAGTATAACGATATATGCTAAAACGTTATAACGTAATACGTTATATGGTATAACGTTATAACGTAATACGTTATATGGTATAACGTTAAAACGTAATGCTTTATATGGCATAACGTTATAACGTATTACGTTAGATGGTATAACGTTATAACGTATTACGTTATATAGTATTACGTTATATGGTATAACGTTATAACGTAATACGTTATATGGTATAACGTTATAACGTATTACGTTATATGGTATAACGTTATAACGTATTACGTTATATAGTATTACGTTATATGGTATAACGTTATAACGTAATACGTTATATGGTACAACGTTATAACGTAATACGTTATATAATATAACGTTAAAACGTATAACGTTATATGGTATAACGTTATAACGTAATACGTTATATGGTATAACGTTATAACGTAATACGTTATATTGTACAACATTATAACGTAATACGTTATATGGTATAACGTTATAACGTAATACGTTATATGGTATAACGTTATAACGTAATACGTTATGTGGTACAACGTTATAACGTAATACGTTATATGGTATAACGTTATAACGTATTACGATATATCGTATAACGTTATAACGTATTACGTTATATAGTATAACGTTATATGGTATAACGTTATAACGTAATACGTTATATGGTATAACGTTAAAACGTATTACGTTATACAGTATAACGTTATATGGTATAACGTTATAACGTAATACGATATATGGTATAACGTTATAACGTAATACGTTATATGGTACAACGTTATAACGTAATAGGTTATATAATATAACGTTAAAACGTATTACGTTATATGGTATAACGTTATAACGTATTACGTTATATGGTATAACGTTATAACGTATTACGTTATATAGTATTACGTTATATGGTATAACGTTATAACGTAATACGTTATATGGTATAACATTATAACGTAATACGTTATATGGTACATCGTTATAACGTAATACGTTATATGGTATAACGTTATAACGTAATACGTTATATGGTATAACGTTAAAACGTAATGCTTTATATGGCATAACGTTATAACGTATTACGTTAGATGGTATAACGTTATAACGTATTACGTTATATAGTATTACGTTATATGGTATAACGTTATAACGTAATACGATATATGGTATAACGATATAACGTAATACGTTATATGGTACAACGTTATAACGTAATACTTTATATAATATAACGTTATAACGTAATACGTTATATGGTATAACGTTAAAACGTATTACGTTATATAGTATAACGTTATATGGTATAACGTTATAACGTAATACGTTATATGGTATAACGTTATAACGTAATACGTTATATGGTACAACGTTATAACGTAATAGGTTATATAATATAACGTTAAAACGTATTACGTTATATGGTATAACGTTATAACGTATTACGGTATATGGTATAACGTTATAACGTATTACGTTATATAGTATTACGTTATATGGTATAACGTTATAACGTAATACGTTATATGGTATAACATTATAACGTAATACGTTATATGGTACAACGTTATAACGTAATACGTTACATGGTATAACGTTATAACGTAATACGTTATACGGTATAACGTTAAAACGTATTACGTTATATGGTATTACGTTATAACGTATTACGTTATATAGTATAACGATATATGCTAAAACGTTATAACGTAATACGTTATATGGTATAACGTTATAACGTAATACGTTATATGGTATAACGTTATAACGTAATACGTTATATGGTACAACGTTATAACGTAATACGTTATATAATATAACGTTAAAACGTATTACGTTATATGGTATAACGTTATAACGTATTACGTTATATGGTATAACGTTATAACGTAATACGTTATATGGTATAACGTTATAACGTATTACGTTATATGGTATAACGTTATAACGTATTACGTTATGTGGTATAACGTTATAACGTAATACGTTATATGGTATAACATTATAACGTAATGCGTTATATGGTACAACGTTATAACGTAATACGTTATATGGTATAACGTTATAACGTAATACGTTATATGGTATAACGTTAAAACGTAATGCTTTATATGGCATAACGTTATAACGTATTACGTTATATAGTATAACGATATATGCTAAAACGTTATAACGTAATACGTTATATGGTATAACGATATAACGTAATACGTTATATGGTATAACGTTATAACGTAATACGTTATGTGGTACAACGTTATAACGTAATACGTTATATGGTATAACGTTATAACGTATTACGATATATCGTATAACGTTATAACGTATTACGTTATATAGTATAACGTTATATGGTATAACGTTATAACGTAATACGTTATATGGTATAACGTTAAAACGTATTACGTTATACAGTATAACGTTATATGGTATAACGTTATAACGTAATACGATATATGGTATAACGTTATAACGTAATACGTTATATGGTACAACGTTATAACGTAATAGGTTATATAATATAACGTTAAAACGTATTACGTTATATGGTATAACGTTATAACGTATTACGTTATATGGTATAACGTTATAACGTATTACGTTATATAGTATTACGTTATATGGTATAACGTTATAACGTAATACGTTATATGGTATAACATTATAACGTAATACGTTATATGGTACATCGTTATAACGTAATACGTTATATGGTATAACGTTATAACGTAATACGTTATATGGTATAACGTTAAAACGTAATGCTTTATATGGCATAACGTTATAACGTATTACGTTAGATGGTATAACGTTATAACGTATTACGTTATATAGTATTACGTTATATGGTATAACGTTATAACGTAATACGATATATGGTATAACGTTATAACGTAATACGTTATATGGTACAACGTTATAACGTAATACGTTATATAATATAACGTTATAACGTAATACGTTATATGGTATAACGTTAAAACGTATTACGTTATATAGTATAACGTTATATGGTATAACGTTATAACGTAATACGTTATATGGTATAACGTTATAACGTAATACGTTATATGGTACAACGTTATAACGTAATAGGTTATATAATATAACGTTAAAACGTATTACGTTATATGGTATAACGTTATAACGTATTACGTTATATGGTATAACGTTATAACGTATTACGTTATATAGTATTACGTTATATGGTATAACGTTATAACGTAATACGTTATATGGTATAACATTATAACGTAATACGTTATATGGTACAACGTTATAACGTAATACGTTACATGGTATAACGTTATAACGTAATACGTTATACGGTATAACGTTAAAACGTATTACGTTATATGGTATTACGTTATAACGTATTACGTTATATAGTATAACGATATATGCTAAAACGTTATAACGTAATACGTTATATGGTATAACGTTATAACGTAATACGTTATATGGTATAACGTTATAACGTAATACGTTATATGGTACAACGTTATAACGTAATACGTTATATAATATAACGTTAAAACGTATTACGTTATATGGTATAACGTTATAACGTATTACGTTATATGGTATAACGTTATAACGTAATACGTTATATGGTATAACGTTATAACGTATTACGTTATATGGTATAACGTTATAACGTATTACGTTATGTGGTATAACGTTATAACGTAATACGTTATATGGTATAACATTATAACGTAATGCGTTATATGGTACAACGTTATAACGTAATACGTTATATGGTATAACGTTATAACGTAATACGTTATATGGTATAACGTTAAAACGTAATGCTTTATATGGCATGACGTTATAACGTATTACGATATATCGTATAACGTTATAACGTATTACGTTATATAGTATAACGTTATATGGTATAACGTTATAACGTAATACGTTATATGGTATAACGTTAAAACGTAATGCTTTATATGGCATAACGTTATAACGTATTACGTTAGATGGTATAACGTTATAACGTATTACGTTATATAGTATAACGTTATATGGTATACCGTTAAAACGTATTACGTTATACAGTATAACGTTATATGGTATAACGTTATAACGTAATACGATATATGGTATAACGTTATAACGTAATACGTTATATGGTACAACGTTATAACGTAATAGGTTATATAATATAACGTTAAAACGTATTACGTTATATGGTATAACGTTATAACGTATTACGTTATATGGTATAACGTTATAACGTATTACGTTATATAGTATTACGTTATATGGTATAACGTTATAACGTAATACGTTATATGGTACAACGTTATAACGTAATACGTTATGTGGTACAACGTTATAACGTAATACGTTATATTGTACAACACTATAACGTAATACGTTATATGGTATAACGTTAAAACGTAATGCTTTATATGGCATAACGTTATAACGTATTACGTTATATAGTATAACGATATATGCTAAAACGTTATAACGTAATACGTTATATGGTATAACGTTATAACGTAATACGTTATATGGTATAACGTTAAAACGTAATGCTTTATATGGCATAACGTTATAACGTATTACGTTAGATGGTATAACGTTATAACGTATTACGTTATATAGTATTACGTTATATGGTATAACGTTATAACGTAATACGTTATATGGTATAACGTTATAACGTAATACGTTATATGGTATAACGTTAAAACGTATTACGTTATACAGTATAACGTTATATGGTATAACGTTATAACGTAATACGATATATGGTATAACGTTATAACGTAATACGTTATATGGTACAACGTTATAACGTAATACGTTATGTGGTACAACGATATAACGTAATACGTTATATTGTACAACATTATAACGTAATACGTTATATGGTATAGCGTTAAAACGTAATGCTTTATATGGCATAACGTTATAACGTATTACGTTATATAGTATAACGATATATGCTAAAACGTTATAACGTAATACGTTATATGGTATAACGTTATAACGTAATACGTTATATGGTATAACGTTAAAACGTAATGCTTTATATGGCATAACGTTATAACGTATTACGTTAGATGGTATAACGTTATAACGTATTACGTTATATAGTATTACGTTATATGGTATAACGTTATAACGTAATACGTTATATGGTATAACGTTATAACGTATTACGTTATATGGTATAACGTTATAACGTATTACGTTATATAGTATTACGTTATATGGTATAACGTTATAACGTAATACGTTATATGGTACAACGTTATAACGTAATACGTTATATAATATAACGTTAAAACGTATAACGTTATATGGTATAACGTTATAACGTAATACGTTATATGGTATAACGTTATAACGTAATACGTTATATTGTACAACATTATAACGTAATACGTTATATGGTATAACGTTAAAACGTAATGCTTTATATGGCATAACGTTATAACGTATTACGTTATATAGTATAACGATATATGCTAAAACGTTATAACGTAATACGTTATATGGTATAACGTTATAACGTAATACGTTATATGGTATAACGTTATAACGTAATACGTTATGTGGTACAACGTTATAACGTAATACGTTATATGGTATAACGTTATAACGTATTACGATATATCGTATAACGTTATAACGTATTACGTTATATAGTATAACGTTATATGGTATAACGTTATAACGTAATACGTTATATGGTATAACGTTAAAACGTATTACGTTATACAGTATAACGTTATATGGTATAACGTTATAACGTAATACGATATATGGTATAACGTTATAACGTAATACGTTATATGGTACAACGTTATAACGTAATAGGTTATATAATATAACGTTAAAACGTATTACGTTATATGGTATAACGTTATAACGTATTACGTTATATGGTATAACGTTATAACGTATTACGTTATATAGTATTACGTTATATGGTATAACGTTATAACGTAATACGTTATATGGTATAACATTATAACGTAATACGTTATATGGTACATCGTTATAACGTAATACGTTATATGGTATAACGTTATAACGTAATACGTTATATGGTATAACGTTAAAACGTAATGCTTTATATGGCATAACGTTATAACGTATTACGTTAGATGGTATAACGTTATAACGTATTACGTTATATAGTATTACGTTATATGGTATAACGTTATAACGTAATACGATATATGGTATAACGTTATAACGTAATACGTTATATGGTACAACGTTATAACGTAATACGTTATATAATATAACGTTATAACGTAATACGTTATATGGTATAACGTTAAAACGTATTACGTTAGATAGTATAACGTTATATGGTATAACGTTATAACGTAATACGTTATATGGTATAACGTTATAACGTAATACGTTATATGGTACAACGTTATAACGTAATAGGTTATATAATATAACGTTAAAACGTATTACGTTATATGGTATAACGTTATAACGTATTACGTTATATGGTATAACGTTATAACGTATTACGTTATATAGTATTACGTTATATGGTATAACGTTATAACGTAATACGTTATATGGTATAACATTATAACGTAATACGTTATATGGTACAACGTTATAACGTAATACGTTACATGGTATAACGTTATAACGTAATACGTTATACGGTATAACGTTAAAACGTATTACGTTATATGGTATTACGTTATAACGTATTACGTTATATAGTATAACGATATATGCTAAAACGTTATAACGTAATACGTTATATGGTATAACGTTATAACGTAATACGTTATATGGTATAACGTTATAACGTAATACGTTATATGGTACAACGTTATAACGTAATACGTTATATAATATAACGTTAAAACGTATTACGTTATATGGTATAACGTTATAACGTATTACGTTATATGGTATAACGTTATAACGTAATACGTTATATGGTATAACGTTATAACGTATTACGTTATATGGTATAACGTTATAACGTATTACGTTATGTGGTATAACGTTATAACGTAATACGTTATATGGTATAACATTATAACGTAATGCGTTATATGGTACAACGTTATAACGTAATACGTTATATGGTATAACGTTATAACGTAATACGTTATATGGTATAACGTTAAAACGTAATGCTTTATATGGCATGACGTTATAACGTATTACGATATGTCGTATAACGTTATAACGTATTACGTTATATAGTATAACGTTATATGGTATAACGTTATAACGTAATACGTTATATGGTATAACGTTAAAACGTAATGCTTTATATGGCATAACGTTATAACGTATTACGTTAGATGGTATAACGTTATAACGTATTACGTTATATAGTATAACGTTATATGGTATAACGTTAAAACGTATTACGTTATACAGTATAACGTTATATGGTATAACGTTATAACGTAATACGATATATGGTATAACGTTATAACGTAATACGTTATATGGTACAACGTTATAACGTAATAGGTTATATAATATAACGTTAAAACGTATTACGTTATATGGTATAACGTTATAACGTATTACGTTATATGGTATAACGTTATAACGTATTACGTTATATAGTATTACGTTATATGGTATAACGTTATAACGTAATACGTTATATGGTATAACATTATAACGTAATACGTTATATGGTACAACGTTATAACGTAATACGTTATA
This sequence comes from Bombus flavifrons, assembly GCF_040668555.2. Lineage (NCBI taxonomy): Eukaryota > Metazoa > Arthropoda > Insecta > Hymenoptera > Apidae > Bombus > Bombus flavifrons. The sequence continues at coordinate 119,467 of NW_027184813.1, read as the reverse complement.
TGGTATAACGTTATAACGTAATACGTTATATGCTATAACGTTATAACGTACTATGTTAGATAGTATAACGTTATAACGTATTACGTTATATAATATAACGTTATATGGTATAACGTTATAACGTAATACGTTATATGGTATAACGTTATAACGTAATTCGATATATGGTACAACGTTATAATTTAATACGTTATATGGTATAACGTTATAACGTAATGCTTTATATGGTATAACGTTATAACGTAATACGTTATGTAGTAGAGCGTTATAACGTAATGCTTTATATGGTATAACGTTATAACGTATTACGTGATATGGTATAACGTTATAACGTATTACGTCATATAGTATTACGGTATATGGTATAACGTTATAACGTAATACGATATATGGTATAACATTATAACGTAATGCGTTATATGGTACAACGTTATAACGTAATACGTTATATGGTATAACGTTATAACGTAATACGTTATATGGTATAACGTTAAAACGTAATGCTTTATATGGCATAACGTTATAACGTATTACGATATATCGTATAACGTTATAACGTATTACGTTATATAGTATAACGTTATATGGTATAACGTTATAACGTAATACGTTATATGGTATAACGTTAAAACGTATTACGTTATACTGTATAACGTTATATGGTATAACGTTATAACGTAATACGTTATATGGTATAACGTTATAACGTAATACGTTATATGGTACAACGTTATAACTTATTACGTTATATGGTATAACGTTATAACGTATTGCGGTATATAGTATTACTTTATATGGTATAACGTTATAACGTAATACGTTATATGGTACAACGTTATAACGTAATACGTTATATGGTATAACGTTATAACGTAATACGTTATATGGTATAACGTTAAAACGTAATGCTTTATATGGCATAACGTTATAACGTATTACGTTAGATGGTATAACGTTATAACGTATTACGTTATATAGTATTACGTTATATGGTACAACGTTATAACTTATTACGTTAAATGGTATAACGTTATAACTTATTGCGGTATATAGTATAACGTTATAACGTATTACGTTATATAGTATTACGTTATATGGTATAACGTTATAACGTAATACGTTATATGGTACAACGTTATAACGTAATACGTTATATAATATAACGTTAAAACGTAATACGTTATATGGTATAACGTTATAACGTAATACGTTATATGGTATAACGTTAAAACGTAATGCTTTATATGGCATAACGTTATAGCGTATTACGTTAGATGGTATAACGTTATAACGTATTACGTTATATAGTATTACGTTATATGGTACAACGTTATAACTTATTACGTTATATGGTATAACGTTATAACTTATTGCGGTATATGGTATAACGTTATAACGTATTACGTTATATAGTATTACGTTATATGGTATAACGTTATAACGTAATACGTTATATGGTATAACATTATAACGTAATACGTTATATGGTACATCGTTATAACGTAATACGTTATATGGTATAACGTTATAACGTAATACGTTATATGGTATAACGTTAAAACGTAATGCTTTATATGGCATATCGTTATAACGTATTACGTTAGATGGTATAACGTTATAACGTATTACGTTATATAGTATTACGTTATATGGTATAACGTTATAACGTAATACGATATATGGTATAACGTTATAACGTAATACGTTATATGGTACAACGTTATAACGTAATACGTTATATAATATAACGTTATAACGTAATACGTTATATGGTATAACGTTAAAACGTATTACGTTATATAGTATAACGTTATATGGTATAACGTTATAACGTAATACGTTATATGGTATAACGTTATAACGTAATACGTTATATGGTACAACGTTATAACGTAATAGGTTATATAATATAACGTTAAAACGTATTACGTTATATGGTATAACGTTATAACGTATTACGTTATATGGTATAACGTTATAACGTATTACGTTATGTGGTATAACGTTATAACGTAATACGTTATATGGTATAACATTATAACGTAATGCGTTATATGGTACAACGTTATAACGTATTACGTTAGATGGTATAACGTTATAACGTATTACGTTATATAGTATTACGTTATATGGTATAACGTTATAACGTAATACGATATATGGTATAACGTTATAACGTAATACGTTATATGGTACAACGTTATAACGTAATACGTTATATAATATAACGTTATAACGTAATACGTTATATGGTATAACGTTAAAACGTATTACGTTATATAGTATAACGTTATATGGTATAACGTTATAACGTAATACGTTATATGGTATAACGTTATAACTTATTGCGGTATATGGTATAACGTTATAACGTATTACGTTATATAGTATTACGTTATATGGTATAACGTTATAACGTAATACGTTATATGGTATAACATTATAACGTAATACGTTATATGGTACATCGTTATAACGTAATACGTTATATGGTATAACGTTATAACGTAATACGTTATATGGTATAACGTTAAAACGTAATGCTTTATATGGCATAACGTTATAACGTATTACGTTAGATGGTATAACGTTATAACGTATTACGTTATATAGTATTACGTTATATGGTATAACGTTATAACGTAATACGATATATGGTATAACGTTATAACGTAATACGTTATATGGTACAACGTTATAACGTAATACGTTATATAATATAACGTTATAACGTAATACGTTATATGGTATAACGTTAAAACGTATTACGTTATATAGTATAACGTTATATGGTATAACGTTATAACGTAATACGTTATATGGTATAACGTTATAACGTAATACGTTATATGGTACAACGTTATAACGTAATAGGTTATATAATATAACGTTAAAACGTATTACGTTATATGGTATAACGTTATAACGTAATACGTTATACGGTATAACGTTAAAACGTATTACGTTATATGGTATTACGTTATAACGTATTACGTTATATAGTATAACGATATATGCTAAAACGTTATAACGTAATACGTTATATGGTATAACGTTATAACGTAATACGTTATATGGTATAACGTTATAACGTAATACGTTATATGGTACAACGTTATAACGTAATACGTTATATAATATAACGTTAAAACGTATTACGTTATATGGTATAACGTTATAACGTATTACGTTATATGGTATAACGTTATAACGTAATACGTTATATGGTATAACGTTATAACGTATTACGTTATATGGTACAACGTTATAACGTAATACGTTATATGGTATAACGTTATAACGTAATACGTTATATGGTATAACGTTAAAACGTAATGCTTTATATGGCATGACGTTATAACGTATTACGATATATCGTATAACGTTATAACGTATTACGTTATATAGTATAACGTTATATGGTATAACGTTATAACGTAATACGTTATATGGTATAACGTTAAAACGTAATGCTTTATATGGCATAACGTTATAACGTATTACGTTAGATGGTATAACGTTATAACGTATTACGTTATATAGTATTACGTTATATGGTACAACGTTATAACTTATTACGTTATATGGTATAACGTTATAACTTATTGCGGTATATGGTATAACGTTATAACGTATTACGTTATATAGTATTACGTTATATGGTATAACGTTATAACGTAATACGTTATATGGTATAACATTATAACGTAATACGTTATATGGTACATCGTTATAACGTAATACGTTATATGGTATAACGTTATAACGTAATACGTTATATGGTATAACGTTAAAACGTAATGCTTTATATGGCATAACGTTATAACGTATTACGTTAGATGGTATAACGTTATAACGTATTACGTTATATAGTATTACGTTATATGGTATAACGTTATAACGTAATACGATATATGGTATAACGTTATAACGTAATACGTTATATGGTACAACGTTATAACGTAATACGTTATATAATATAACGTTATAACGTAATACGTTATATGGTATAACGTTAAAACGTATTACGTTATATAGTATAACGTTATATGGTATAACGTTATAACGTAATACGTTATATGGTATAACGTTATAACGTAATACGTTATATGGTACAACGTTATAACGTAATAGGTTATATAATATAACGTTATAACGTAATACGTTATATGGTATAACGTTAAAACGTATTACGTTATATAGTATAACGTTATATGGTATAACGTTATAACGTAATACGTTATATGGTATAACGTTATAACGTAATACGTTATATGGTACAACGTTATAACGTAATAGGTTATATAATATAACGTTAAAACGTATTACGTTATATGGTATAACGTTATAACGTAATACGTTATACGGTATAACGTTAAAACGTATTACGTTATATGGTATTACGTTATAACGTATTACGTTATATAGTATAACGATATATGCTAAAACGTTATAACGTAATACGTTATATGGTATAACGTTATAACGTAATACGTTATATGGTATAACGTTATAACGTAATACGTTATATGGTACAACGTTATAACGTAATACGTTATATAATATAACGTTAAAACGTATTACGTTATATGGTATAACGTTATAACGTATTACGTTATATGGTATAACGTTATAACGTAATACGTTATATGGTATAACGTTATAACGTATTACGTTATATGGTACAACGTTATAACGTAATACGTTATATGGTATAACGTTATAACGTAATACGTTATATGGTATAACGTTAAAACGTAATGCTTTATATGGCATGACGTTATAACGTATTACGATATATCGTATAACGTTATAACGTATTACGTTATATAGTATAACGTTATATGGTATAACGTTATAACGTAATACGTTATATGGTATAACGTTAAAACGTAATGCTTTATATGGCATAACGTTATAACGTATTACGTTAGATGGTATAACGTTATAACGTATTACGTTATATAGTATTACGTTATATGGTACAACGTTATAACTTATTACGTTATATGGTATAACGTTATAACTTATTGCGGTATATGGTATAACGTTATAACGTATTACGTTATATAGTATTACGTTATATGGTATAACGTTATAACGTAATACGTTATATGGTATAACATTATAACGTAATACGTTATATGGTACATCGTTATAACGTAATACGTTATATGGTATAACGTTATAACGTAATACGTTATATGGTATAACGTTAAAACGTAATGCTTTATATGGCATAACGTTATAACGTATTACGTTAGATGGTATAACGTTATAACGTATTACGTTATATAGTATTACGTTATATGGTATAACGTTATAACGTAATACGATATATGGTATAACGTTATAACGTAATACGTTATATGGTACAACGTTATAACGTAATACGTTATATAATATAACGTTATAACGTAATACGTTATATGGTATAACGTTAAAACGTATTACGTTATATAGTATAACGTTATATGGTATAACGTTATAACGTAATACGTTATATGGTATAACGTTATAACGTAATACGTTATATGGTACAACGTTATAACGTAATAGGTTATATAATATAACGTTAAAACGTATTACGTTATATGGTATAACGTTATAACGTATTACGTTATATGGTATAACGTTATAACGTATTACGTTATATAGTATTACGTTATATGGTATAACGTTATAACGTAATACGTTATATGGTATAACATTATAACGTAATACGTTATATGGTACAACGTTATAACGTAATACGTTACATGGTATAACGTTATAACGTAATACGTTATACGGTATAACGTTAAAACGTATTACGTTATATGGTATTACGTTATAACGTATTACGTTATATAGTATAACGATATATGCTAAAACGTTATAACGTAATACGTTATATGGTATAACGTTATAACGTAATACGTTATATGGTATAACGTTATAACGTAATACGTTATATGGTACAACGTTATAACGTAATACGTTATATAATATAACGTTAAAACGTATTACGTTATATGGTATAACGTTATAACGTATTACGTTATATGGTATAACGTTATAACGTAATACGTTATATGGTATAACGTTATAACGTATTACGTTATATGGTATAACGTTATAACGTATTACGTTATGTGGTATAACGTTATAACGTAATACGTTATATGGTATAACATTATAACGTAATGCGTTATATGGTACAACGTTATAACGTAATACGTTATATGGTATAACGTTATAACGTAATACGTTATATGGTATAACGTTAAAACGTAATGCTTTATATGGCATGACGTTATAACGTATTACGATATATCGTATAACGTTATAACGTATTACGTTATATAGTATAACGTTATATGGTATAACGTTATAACGTAATACGTTATATGGTATAACGTTAAAACGTAATGCTTTATATGGCATAACGTTATAACGTATTACGTTAGATGGTATAACGTTATAACGTATTACGTTATATAGTATAACGTTATATGGTATACCGTTAAAACGTATTACGTTATACAGTATAACGTTATATGGTATAACGTTATAACGTAATACGATATATGGTGTAACGTTATAACGTAATACGTTATATGGTACAACGTTATAACGTAATAGGTTATATAATATAACGTTAAAACGTATTACGTTATATGGTATAACGTTATAACGTATTACGTTATATGGTATAACGTTATAACGTATTACGTTATATAGTATTACGTTATATGGTATAACGTTATAACGTAATACGTTATATGGTATAACATTATAACGTAATACGTTATATGGTACAACGTTATAACGTAATACGTTATATGGTATAACGTTATAACGTAATACGTTATATGGTATAACGTTAAAACGTAATGCTTTATATGGCATAACGTTATAACGTATTACGTTATATAGTATAACGATATATGCTAAAACGTTATAACGTAATACGTTATATGGTATAACGTTATAACGTAATACGTTATATGGTATAACGTTATAACGTAATACGTTATGTGGTACAACGTTATAACGTAATACGTTATATGGTATAACGTTATAACGTATTACGATATATCGTATAACGTTATAACGTATTACGTTATATAGTATAACGTTATATGGTATAACGTTATAACGTAATACGTTATATGGTATAACGTTAAAACGTATTACGTTATACAGTATAACGTTATATGGTATAACGTTATAACGTAATACGATATATGGTATAACGTTATAACGTAATACGTTATATGGTACAACGTTATAACGTAATACGTTATGTGGTACAACGTTATAACGTAATACGTTATATTGTACAACACTATAACGTAATACGTTATATGGTATAACGTTAAAACGTAATGCTTTATATGGCATAACGTTATAACGTATTACGTTATATAGTATAACGATATATGCTAAAACGTTATAACGTAATACGTTATATGGTATAACGTTATATCGTAATACGTTATATGGTATAACGTTAAAACGTAATGCTTTATATGGCATAACGTTATAACGTATTACGTTAGATGGTATAACGTTAGAACGTATTACGTTATATAGTATTACGTTATATGGTATAACGTTATAACGTAATACGTTATATGGTATAACGTTATAACGTAATACGTTATATGGTATAACGTTAAAACGTAATGCTTTATATGGCATAACGTTATAACGTATTACGTTAGATGGTGTAACGTTATAACGTATTACGTTATATAGTATTACGTTATATGGTATAACGTTATAACGTAATACGTTATATGGTATAACGTTATAACGTATTACGTTATATGGTATAACGTTATAACGTATTACGTTATATAGTATTACGTTATATGGTATAACGTTATAACGTAATACGTTATATGGTACAACGTTATAACGTAATAGGTTACATAATATAACGTTAAAACGTATTACGTTATATGGTATAACGTTATAACGTATTACGTTATATGGTATAACGTTATAACGTATTACGTTATATAGTATTACGTTATATGGTATAACGTTATAACGTAATACGTTATATGGTATAACATTATAACGTAATACGTTATATGGTACATCGTTATATCGTAATACGTTATATGGTATAACGCTATAACGTAATACGTTATATGGTATAACGTTAAAACGTAATGCTTTATATGGCATAACGTTATAACGTATTACGTTAGATGGTATAACGTTATAACGTATTACGTTATATAGTATTACGTTATATGGTATAACGTTATAACGTAATACGATATATGGTATAACGTTATAACGTAATGCGTTATATGGTACAACGTTATAACGTAATACGTTATATAATATAACGTTATAACGTAATACGTTATATGGTATAACGTTAAAACGTATTACGTTATATAGTATAACGTTATATGGTATAACGTTATAACGTAATACGTTATATGGTATAACGTTATAACGTAATACGTTATATGGTACAACGTTATAACGTAATAGGTTATATAATATAACGTTAAAACGTATTACGTTATATGGTATAACGTTATAACGTATTACGTTATATGGTATAACGTTATAACGTATTACGTTATATAGTATTACGTTATATGGTATAACGTTATAACGTAATACGTTATATGGTATAACATTATAACGTAATACGTTATATGGTACAACGTTATAACGTAATACGTTACATGGTATAACGTTATAACGTAATACGTTATACGGTATAACGTTAAAACGTATTACGTTATATGGTATTACGTTATAACGTATTACGTTATATAGTATAACGATATATGCTAAAACGTTATAACGTAATACGTTATATGGTATAACGTTATAACGTAATACGTTATATGGTATAACGTTATAACGTAATACGTTATATGGTACAACGTTATAACGTAATACGTTATATAATATAACGTTAAAACGTATTACGTTATATGGTATAACGTTATAACGTATTACGTTATATGGTATAACGTTATAACGTAATACGTTATATGGTATAACGTTATAACGTATTACGTTATATGGTATAACGTTATAACGTATTACGTTATGTGGTATAACGTTATAACGTAATACGTTATATGGTATAACATTATAACGTAATGCGTTATATGGTACAACGTTATAACGTAATACGTTATATGGTATAACGTTATAACGTAATACGTTATATGGTATAACGTTAAAACGTAATGCTTTATATGGCATGACGTTATAACGTATTACGATATGTCGTATAACGTTATAACGTATTACGTTATATAGTATAACGTTATATGGTATAACGTTATAACGTAATACGTTATATGGTATAACGTTAAAACGTAATGCTTTATATGGCATAACGTTATAACGTATTACGTTAGATGGTATAACGTTATAACGTATTACGTTATATAGTATAACGTTATATGGTATAACGTTAAAACGTATTACGTTATACAGTATAACGTTATATGGTATAACGTTATAACGTAATACGATATATGGTATAACGTTATAACGTAATACGTTATATGGTACAACGTTATAACGTAATAGGTTATATAATATAACGTTAAAACGTATTACGTTATATGATATAACGTTATAACGTATTACGTTATATGGTATAACGTTATAACGTATTACGTTATATAGTATTACGTTACATGGTATAACGTTATAACGTAATACGTTATATGGTATAACATTATAACGTAATACGTTATATGGTACAACGTTATAACGTAATACGTTATATGGTATAACGTTATAACGTAATACGTTATATGGTATAACGTTAAAACGTAATGCTTTATATGGCATAACGTTATAACGTATTACGTTAGATGGTATAACGTTATAACGTATTACGTTATATAGTATTACGTTATATGGTATAACGTTATAACGTAATACGTTATATGGTATAACATTATAACGTAATACGTTATATGATATAACGTTATAACAAAATACGTTATATGGTATAACGTTATAACGTAATACGTTATATGGTATAACGTTATAACGTAACACGTTATATGGTATAACGTTAAAACATATTACGTTACACAGTATAACGTCATATGGTATAACGTTATAACGTAATACGTTATATGGTATAAAGTTATAACGTAATACGTTATATGCTATAACGTTATAACGTATTATGTTAGATAGTATAACGTTATAGCGTATTACGTTATATAATATAACGATTTATGGTATAACGTTGTAACGTAATACGTTATATGGTATAAAGTTAAAACGTATTACGTTATATGGCATAACGTTATATGGTATAACGTTATAACGTAATACGTTATATGGTATAACGTTAAAACATATTACGTTACATAGTATAACGTCATATGGTATAACGTTATAACGTAATACGTTATATGGTATGTCGTTATAACATAATACGTTATATGGTATAACGTCAAAACGTATTACGTTATATAGTATAACGTTATATGTTAATACGTTATAACGTATTACGTTATATGGTATAACGTTATAACGTAATACGTTATATGCTATAACGTTATAACGTACTATGTTAGATAGTATAACGTTATAACGTATTACGTTATATAATATAACGTTATATGGTATAACGTTATAACGTAATACGTTATATGGTATAACGTTATAACGTAATTCGATATATGGTACAACGTTATAATTTAATACGTTATATGGTATAACGTTATAACGTAATGCTTTATATGGTATAACGTTATAACGTAATACGTTATGTAGTAGAGCGTTATAACGTAATGCTTTATATGGTATAACGTTATAACGTATTACGTGATATGGTATAACGTTATAACGTATTACGTCATATAGTATTACGGTATATGGTATAACGTTATAACGTAATACGATATATGGAATAACATTATAACGTAATGCGTTATATGGTACAACGTTATAACGTAATACGTTATATGGTATAACGTTATAACGTAATACGTTATATGGTATAACGTTAAAACGTAATGCTTTATATGGCATAACGTTATAACGTATTACGATATATCGTATAACGTTATAACGTATTACGTTATATAGTATAACGTTATATGGTATAACGTTATAACGTAATACGTTATATGGTATAACGTTAAAACGTATTACGTTATACAGTATAACGTTATATGGTATAACGTTATAACGTAATACGTTATATGGTATAACGTTATAACGTAATACGTTATATGGTACAACGTTATAACTTATTACGTTATATGGTATAACGTTATAGCGTATTGCGGTATATAGTATTACTTTATATGGTATAACGTTATAACGTAATACGTTATATGGTACAACGTTATAACGTAATACGTTATATGGTATAACGTTATAACGTAATACGTTATATGGTATAACGTTAAAACGTAATGCTTTATATGGCATAACGTTATAACGTATTACGTTAGATGGTATAACGTTATAACGTATTACGTTATATAGTATTACGTTATATGGTACAACGTTATAACTTATTACGTTATATGGTATAACGTTATAACTTATTGCGGTATATAGTATAACGTTATAACGTATTACGTTATATAGTATTACGTTATATGGTATAACGTTATAACGTAATACGTTATATGGTACAACGTTATAACGTAATACGTTATATAATATAACGTTAAAACGTATAACGTTATATGGTATAACGTTATAACGTAATACGTTATATGGTATAACGTTATAACGTAATACGTTATATTGTACAACATTATAACGTAATACGTTATATGGTATAACGTTAAAACGTAATGCTTTATATGGCATAACGTTATAACGTATTACGTTAGATGGTATAACGTTATAACGTATTACGTTATATAGTATTACGTTATATGGTACAACGTTATAACTTATTACGTTATATGGTATAACGTTATAACTTATTGCGGTATATAGTATAACGTTATAACGTATTACGTTATATAGTATTACGTTATATGGTATAACGTTATAACGTAATACGTTATATGGTACAACGTTATAACGTAATACGTTATATAATATAACGTTAAAACGTATAACGTTATATGGTATAACGTTATAACGTAATACGTTATATGGTATAACGTTATAACGTAATACGTTATATTGTACAACATTATAACGTAATACGTTATATGGTATAACGTTAAAACGTAATGCTTTATATGGCATAACGTTATAACGTATTACGTTATATAGTATAACGATATATGCTAAAACGTTATAACGTAATACGTTATATGGTATAACGTTATAACGTAATACGTTATATGGTATAACGTTATAACGTAATACGTTATGTGGTACAACGTTATAACGTAATACGTTATATGGTATAACGTTATAACGTATTACGATATATCGTATAACGTTATAACGTATTACGTTATATAGTATAACGTTATATGGTATAACGTTATAACGTAATACGTTATATGGTATAACGTTAAAACGTATTACGTTATACAGTATAACGTTATATGGTATAACGTTATAACGTAATACGATATATGGTATAACGTTATAACGTAATACGTTATATGGTACAACGTTATAACGTAATAGGTTATATAATATAACGTTAAAACGTATTACGTTATATGGTATAACGTTATAACGTATTACGTTATATGGTATAACGTTATAACGTATTACGTTATATAGTATTACGTTATATGGTATAACGTTATAACGTAATACGTTATATGGTATAACATTATAACGTAATACGTTACATGGTACAACGTTATAACGTAATACGTTATATGGTATAACGTTATAACGTAATACGTTATATGGTATAACGTTAAAACGTAATGCTTTATATGGCATAACGTTATAACGTATTACGTTAGATGGTATAACGTTATAACGTATTACGTTATATAGTATTACGTTATATGGTATAACGTTATAACGTAATACGATATATGGTATAACGTTATAACGTAATACGTTATATGGTACAACGTTATAACGTAATACGTTATATAATATAACGTTATAACGTAATACGTTATATGGTATAACGTTATAACGTAATACGTTATATGGTATAACGTTAAAACGTAATGCTTTATATGGCATAACGTTATAACGTATTACGTTAGATGGTATAACGTTATAACGTATTACGTTATATAGTATTACGTTATATGGTATAACGTTATAACGTAATACGTTATATGGTATAACATTATAACGTAATACGTTATATGGTACAACGTTATAACGTAATACGTTATATGGTATAACGTTATAACGTAATACGTTATATGGTATAACGTTAAAACGTAATGCTTTATATGGCATAACGTTATAACGTATTACGTTAGATGGTACAACGTTATAACGTATTACGTTATATAGTATTACGTTATATGGTATAACGTTATAACGTAATACGTTATATGGTATAACATTATAACGTAATACGTTATATGGTATAACGTTATAACAAAATACGTTATATGGTATAACGTTATAACGTAATACGTTATATGGTATAACGTTATAACGTAACACGTTATATGGTATAACGTTAAAACATATTACGTTACACAGTATAACGTCATATGGTATAACGTTATAACGTAATACGTTATATGGTATAACGTTATAACGTAATACGTTATATGCTATAACGTTATAACGTATTATGTTAGATAGTATAACGTTATAGCGTATTACGTTATATAATATAACGATTTATGGTATAACGTTGTAACGTAATACGTTATATGGTATAAAGTTAAAACGTATTACGTTATATGGCATAACGTTATATGGTATAACGTTATAACGTAATACGTTATATGGTATAACGTTATAACGTAATACGTTATATGGTATGTCGTTATAACATAATACGTTATATGGTATAACGTCAAAACGTATTACGTTATATAGTATAACGTTATATGTTAATACGTTATAACGTAATACGTTATATGGTATAACGTTATAACGTAATACGATATATGCTATAACGTTATAACGTACTATGTTAGATAGTATAACGTTATAACGTATTACGTTATATAATATAACGTTATATGGTATAACGTTATAACGTAATACGTTATATGGTATAACGTTATAACGTAATACGATATATGGTACAACGTTATAATTTAATACGTTATATGGTATAACGTTATAACGTAATGCTTTATATGGTATAACGTTATAACGTAATACGTTATATGGTATAACGTTAAAACGTAATGCTTTATATGGCATAACGTTATAACGTATTACGATGTATCGTATAACGTTATAACGTATTACGTTATATAGTATAACGTTATATGGTATAACGTTATAACGTAATACGTTATATGGTATAACGTTAAAACGTATTACGTTATACAGTATAACGTTATATGGTATAACGTTATAACGTAATACGTTATATGGTATAACGTTATAACGTAATACGTTATATGGTACAACGTTATAACTTATTACGTTATATGGTATAACGTTATAACGTATTGCGGTATATAGTATTACTTTATATGGTATAACGTTATAACGTAATACGTTATATGGTATAACATTATAACGTAATACGTTATATGGTACAACGTTATAACGTAATACGTTATATGGTATAACGTTATAACGTAATACGTTATATGGTATAACGTTAAAACGTAATGCTTTATATGGCATAACGTTATAACGTATTACGTTAGATGGTATAACGTTATAACGTATTACGTTATATAGTATTACGTTATATGGTATAACGTTATAACGTAATACGTTATATGGTATAACGTTATAACGTATTACGTTATATGGTATAACGTTATAACGTATTACGTTATATAGTATTACGTTATATGGTATAACGTTATAACGTAATACGTTATATGGTACAACGTTATAACGTAATACGTTATATAATATAACGTTAAAACGTATAACGTTATATGGTATAACGTTATAACGTAATACGTTATATGGTATAACGTTATAACGTAATACGTTATATTGTACAACATTATAACGTAATACGTTATATGGTATAACGTTAAAACGTAATGCTTTATATGGCATAACGTTATAACGTATTACGTTATATAGTATAACGATATATGCTAAAACGTTATAACGTAATACGTTATATGGTATAACGTTATAACGTAATACGTTATATGGTATAACGTTATAACGAAATACGTTATGTGGTACAACGTTATAACGTAATACGTTATATGGTATAATGTTATAACGTATTACGATATATCGTATAACGTTATAACGTATTACGTTATATAGTATAACGTTATATGGTATAACGTTATAACGTAATACGTTATATGGTATAACGTTAAAACGTATTACGTTATACAGTATAACGTTATATGGTATAACGTTATAACGTAATACGATATATGGTATAACGTTATAACGTAATACGTTATATGGTACAACGTTATAACGTAATAGGTTATATAATATAACGTTAAAACGTATTACGTTATATGGTATAACGTTATAACGTATTAAGTTATATGGTATAACGTTATAACGTATTACGTTATATAGTATTACGTTATATGGTATAACGTTATAACGTAATACGTTATATGGTATAACATTATAACGTAATACGTTATATGGTACATCGTTATAACGTAATACGTTATATGGTATAACGTTATAACGTAATACGTTATATGGTATAACGTTATAAGTAATACGTTGTATTGTACAACATTATAACGTAACACGTTATATGGTATAACGTTAAAACGTAATGCTTTATATGGCATGACGTTATAACGTATTACGATATATCGTATAACGTTATAACGTATTACGTTATATAGTATAACGTTATATGGTATAACGTTATAACGTAATACGTTATATGGTATAACGTTAAAACGTATTACGTTATACAGTATAACGTTATATGGTATAACGTTATAACGTAATACGGTATATGGTATAACGTTATAACGTAATACGTTATATGGTATAACGTTAAAACGTAATGCTTTATATGGCATAACGTTATAACGTATTACGTTAGATGGTATAACGTTATAACGTATTACGTTATATAGTATAACGTTATATGGTATAACGTTAAAACGTATTACGTTATACAGTATAACGTTATATGGTATAACGTTATAACGTAATACGATATATGGTATAACGTTATAACGTAATACGTTATATGGTACAACGTTATAACGTAATAGGTTATATAATATAACGTTAAAACGTATTACGTTATATGGTATAACGTTATAACGTATTACGTTATATGGTATAACGTTATAACGTATTACGTTATATAGTATTACGTTATATGGTATAACGTTATAACGTAATACGTTATATGGTACAACGTTATAACGTAATACGTTATATGGTATAACGTTATAACGTAATACGTTATATGGTATAACGTTAAAACGTAATGCTTTATATGGCATAACGTTATAACGTATTACGTTAGATGGTATAACGTTATAACGTATTACGTTATATAGTATTACGTTATATGGTATAACGTTATAACGTAATACGTTATATGGTATAACATTATAACGTAATACGTTATATGGTATAACGTTATAACAAAATACGTTATATGGTATAACGTTATAACGTAATACGTTATATGGTATAACGTTATAACGTAACACGTTATATGGTATAACGTTAAAACATATTACGTTACACAGTATAACGTCATATGGTATAACGTTATAACGTAATACGTTATATGGTATAAAGTTATAACGTAATACGTTATATGCTATAACGTTATAACGTATTATGTTAGATAGTATAACGTTATAGCGTATTACGTTATATAATATAACGATTTATGGTATAACGTTGTAATGTAATACGTTATATGGTATAAAGTTAAAACGTATTACGTTATATGGCATAACGTTATATGGTATAACGTTATAACGTAATACGTTATATGGTATAACGTTATAACGTAATACGTTATATGGTATAACGTTATAACGTATTACGTTATATGGTATAACGTTAAAACATATTACGTTACATAGTATAACGTCATATGGTATAACGTTATAACGTAATACGTTATATGGTATAACGTTATAACGTAATACGTTATATTGTACAACATTATAACGTAATACGTTATATGGTATAACGTTATAACGTAATACGTTATATGGTACAACGTTATAACGTAATAGGTTATATAATATAACGTTAAAACGTATTACGTTATATGGTATAACGTTATAACGTATTACGTTATATGGTATAACGTTATAACGTATTACGTTATATAGTATTACGTTATATGGTATAACGTTATAACGTAATACGTTATATGGTATAACGTTAAAACGTATTACGTTATACAGTATAACGTTATATGGTATAACGTTATAACGTAATACGATATATGGTATAACGTTATAACGTAATACGTTATATGGTACAACGTTATAACGTAATAGGTTATATAATATAACGTTAAAACGTATTACGTTATATGGTATAACGTTATAACGTATTACGTTATATGGTATAACGTTATAACGTATTACGTTATATAGTATTACGTTATATGGTATAACGTTATAACGTAATACGTTATATGGTATAACATTATAACGTAATACGTTATATGGTACAACGTTATAACGTAATACGTTATATGGTATAACGTTATAACGTAATACGTTATATGGTATAACGTTATAACGTAATACGTTATATGGTATAACGTTATAACGTAATACGTTATGTGGTACAACGTTATAACGTAATACGTTATATGGTATAACGTTATAACGTATTACGATATATCGTATAACGTTATAACGTATTACGTTATATAGTATAACGTTATATGGTATAACGTTATAACGTAATACGTTATATGGTATAACGTTAAAACGTATTACGTTATACAGTATAACGTTATATGGCATAACGTTATAACGTAATACGATATATGGTATAACGTTATAACGTAATACGTTATATGGTACAACGTTATAACGTAATAGGTTATATAATATAACGTTAAAACGTATTACGTTATATGGTATAACGTTATAACGTATTACGTTATATGGTATAACGTTATAACGTATTACGTTATATAGTATTACGTTATATGGTATAACGTTATAACGTAATACGTTATATGGTATAACATTATAACGTAATACGTTATATGGTACAACGTTATAACGTAATACGTTATATGGTATAACGTTATAACGTAATACGTTATATGGTATAACGTTAAAACGTAATGCTTTATATGGCATAACGTTATAACGTATTACGTTAGATGGTATAACGTTATAACGTATTACGTTATATAGTATTACGTTATATGGTATAACGTTATAACGTAATACGATATATGGTATAACGTTATAACGTAATACGTTATATGGTACAACGTTATAACGTAATACGTTATATAATATAACGTTATAACGTAATACGTTATATGGTATAACGTTAAAACGTATTACGTTATATAGTATAACGTTATATGGTATAACGTTATAACGTAATACGTTATATGGTATAACGTTATAACGTATTACGTTACATAGTATTACGTTATATGGTATAACGTTATAACGTAATACGTTATATGGTATAACATTATAACGTAATACGTTATATGGTACAACGTTATAACGTAATACGTTATATGGTATAACGTTATAACGTAATACGTTATATGGTACAACGTTAAAACGTAATGCTTTATATGGCATAACGTTATAACGTATTACGTTAGATGGTACAACGTTATAACGTATTACGTTATATAGTATTACGTTATATGGTATAACGCTATAACGTTATACGTTATATGGTATAACGTTATAACGTAATACGTTATATGGTACAACGTTATAACGTAATACGTTATATAATATAACGTTAAAACGTATAACGTTATATGGTATAACGTTATAACGTAATACGTTATATGGTATAACGTTATAACGTAATACGTTATATGGTATAACGTTATAACAAAATACGTTATATGGTATAACGTTATAACGTAATACGTTATATGGTATAACGTTATAACGTAACACGTTATATGGTATAACGTTAAAACATATTACGTTACACAGTATAACGTCATATGGTATAACGTTATAACGTAATACGTTATATGGTATAACGTTATAACGTAATATGTTATATGGTATAACGTTATAACGTAATACGATATATGGTACAACGTTATAATTTAATACGTTATATGGTATAACGTTATAACGTAATGCTTTATATGGTATAACGTTATAACGTAATACGTTATGCAGTAGAGCGTTATAACGTAATGCTTTATATGGTATAACGTTATAACGTATTACGTTATATGGTATAACGTTAAAACATATTACGTTACATAGTATAACGTCATATGGTATAACGTTATAACGTAATACGTTATATTGTATGTCGTTATAACATAATACGTTATATGGTATAACGTCAAAACGTATTACGTTATATAGTATAACGTTATATGTTAATACGTTATAACGTAATACGTTATATGGTATAACGTTATAACGTAATACGTTATATGCTATAACGTTATAACGTACTATGTTAGATAGTATAACGTTATAACGTATTACGTTATATAATATAACGTTATATGGTATAACGTTATAACGTAATACGTTATATGGTATAACGTTATAACGTAATTCGATATATGGTACAACGTTATAATTTAATACGTTATATGGTATAACGTTATAACGTAATGCTTTATATGGTATAACGTTATAACGTAATACGTTATGTAGTAGAGCGTTATAACGTAATGCTTTATATGGTATAACGTTATAACGTATTACGTGATATGGTATAACGTTATAACGTTTTACGTCATATAGTATTACGGTATATGGTATAACGTTATAACGTAATACGATATATGGTATAACATTATAACGTAATGCGTTATACGGTACAACGTTATAACGTAATACGTTATATGGTATAACGTTATAACGTAATACGTTATATGGTATAACGTTAAAACGTAATGCTTTATATGGCATAACGTTATAACGTATTACGTTATATGGTATAACGTTATAACGTATTACGGTATATAGTATTACGTTATATGGTATAACGTTATAACGTAATACGTTATATGGTATAACATTATAACGTAATACGTTATATGGTACAACGTTATAACGTAATACGTTATATGGTATAACGTTATAACGTAATACGTTATATGGTATAACGTTAAAACGTAATGCTTTATATGGCATAACGTTATAACGTATTACGTTAGATGGTATAACGTTATAACGTATTACGTTATATGGTATAACGTTATAACGTATTACGTTATATAGTATTACGTTATATGGTATAACGTTATAACGTAATACGTTATATGGTACAACGTTATAACGTAATACGTTATATAATATAACGTTAAAACGTATAACGTTATATGGTATAACGTTATAACGTAATACGTTATATGGTATAACGTTATAACGTAATACGTTATATGGTACAACGTTATAACGTAATACGTTATATGATATAACGTTAAAACGTATTACGTTATATGGTATAACGTTATAACGTATTGCATTATATGGTATAACGTTATAACGTATTACGTTATATAGTATAACGTTATGTGGTATAACGTTATAACGTAATACGTTATACGGTATAACGTTAAAACGTATTACGTTATATGGTATTACGTTATAACGTATTACGTTATATAGTATAACGATATATGCTAAAACGTTATAACGTAATACGTTATATGGTATAACGTTATAACGTATTACGTTATATGGTATAACGTTATAACGTAATACGTTATATGGTATGTCGTTATAACGAAATACGTTATCTGGTATAACGTTATAACGTAATACGTTATATGGTATAACGTTATAACGTAATACGTTATATGGTATAACGTTATAACGTATTACGTTATATAATATAACGTTATATGGTATAACGTTATAACGTAATACGTTATATGGTATAAAGTTACAACGTATTACGTTATATAGTATAACGTTATATGCTAAAACGTTATAACGTAATACGTTATATGGTATAACGTTATAACGTAATACGTTATACGGTATAACGTTAAAACGTATTACGTTATATGGTATTACGTTATAACGTATTACGTTATATAGTATAACGATATATGCTAAAACGTTATAACGTAATACGTTATATGGTATAACGTTAAAACGTAATACGTTATATGGTATAACGTTATAACGTAATACGTTATATGGTACATCGTTATAACGTAATACGTTATATAATATAACGTTAAAACGTATTACGTTATATGGTATAACGATATAACGTATTACGTTATATGGTATAACGTTATAACGTATTACGTTATATAGTATAACGTTATGTGGTATAACGATATAACGTAATACGTTATACGGTATAACGTTAAAACGTATTACGTTATATGGTATTACGTTATAACGTATTACGTTATATAGTATAACGATATATGCTAAAACGTTATAACGTAATACGTTATATGGTATAACGTTATAACGTATTACGTTATATGGTATAACGTTATAACGTAATACGTTATATGGTATGTCGTTATAACGAAATACGTTATCTGGTATAACGTTATAACGTAATACGTTATATAGTATAACGTTATAACGTAATACGTTATATGGTATAACGTTATAACGTATTACGTTATATAATATAACGTTATATGTTATAACGTTATAACGTATTACGTTATATGGTATAACGTTATAACGTAATACGTTATATGGTATAACGTTAAAACGTATTACGTTATATAATATAACGTTATATGGTATAACGTTATAACGTAATACGTTATATGGTATAAAGTTACAACGTATTACGTTATATAGTATAACGTTATATGGTATAACGTTATAACGTAATACGCTATATGGTATAACGTTAAAACGTATTACGTTATATAATATAACGTTATATGGTATAACGTTATAACGTAATACGTTATATGGTATAAAGTTACAACGTATTACGTTATATAGTATTACGTTATATGGTATAACGTTATAACGTAATACGATATATGGTATAACGTTATAACGTAATACGTTATATGGTACAACGTTATAACGTAATACGTTACAGAATATAACGTTATAACGTAACACGTTATATGGTATAACGTTAAAACGTATTACGTTATATAGTATAACGTTATATGGTATAACGTTATAACGTAATACGATATATGGTATAACGTTATAACGTAATACGTTATATGGTACAACGTTATAACGTAATAGGTTATATAATATAACGTTAAAACGTATTACGTTATATGGTATAACGTTATAACGTATTACGTTATATGGTATAACGTTATAACGTATTACGTTATATAGTATTACGTTATATGGTATAACGTTATAACGTAATACGTTATATGGTATAACATTATAACGTAATACGTTATATGGTACAACGTTATAACGTAATACGTTATATGGTATAACGTTATAACGTAATACGTTATATGGTATAACGTTAAAACGTAATGCTTTATATGGCATAACGTTATAACGTATTACGTTAGATGGTATAACGTTATAACGTATTACGTTATATAGTATTACGTTATATGGTATAACGTTATAACGTAATACGATATATGGTATAACGTTATAACGTAATACGTTATATGGTACAACGTTATAACGTAATACGTTATATAATATAACGTTATAACGTAATACGTTATATGGTATAACGTTAAAACGTATTACGTTATATAGTATAACGTTATATGGTATAACGTTATAACGTAATACGTTATATGGTATAACGTTATAACGTAATACGTTATATGGTATAACATTATAACGTAATACGTTATATGGTACAACGTTATAACGTAATACGTTATATGGTATATCGTTATAACGTAATACGTTATATGGTATAACGTTAAAACGTAATGCTTTATATGGCATAACGTTATAACGTATTACGTTAGATGGTATAACGTTATAACGTATTACGTTACATAGTATTACGTTATATGGTATAACGTTATAACGTAATACGTTATATGGTATAACATTATAACGTAATACGTTATATGGTACAACGTTATAACGTAATACGTTATATGGTATAACGTTATAACGTAATACGTTATATGGTACAACGTTAAAACGTAATGCTTTATATGGCATAACGTTATAACGTATTACGTTAGATGGTACAACGTTATAACGTATTACGTTATATAGTATTACGTTATATGGTATAACGCTATAACGTTATACGTTATATGGTATAACGTTATAACGTAATACGTTATATGGTACAACGTTATAACGTAATACGTTATATAATATAACGTTAAAACGTATAACGTTATATGGTATAACGTTATAACGTAATACGTTATATGGTATAACGTTATAACGTAATACGTTATATGGTATAACGTTATAACAAAATACGTTATATGGTATAACGTTATAACGTAATACGTTATATGGTATAACGTTATAACGTAACACGTTATATGGTATAACGTTAAAACATATTACGTTACACAGTATAACGTCATATGGTATAACGTTATAACGTAATACGTTATATGGTATAACGTTATAACGTAATATGTTATATGGTATAACGTTATAACGTAATACGATATATGGTACAACGTTATAATTTAATACGTTATATGGTATAACGTTATAACGTAATGCTTTATATGGTATAACGTTATAACGTAATACGTTATGCAGTAGAGCGTTATAACGTAATGCTTTATATGGTATAACGTTATAACGTATTACGTTATATGGTATAACGTTAAAACATATTACGTTACATAGTATAACGTCATATGGTATAACGTTATAACGTAATACGTTATATTGTATGTCGTTATAACATAATACGTTATATGGTATAACGTCAAAACGTATTACGTTATATAGTATAACGTTATATGTTAATACGTTATAACGTAATACGTTATATGGTATAACGTTATAACGTAATACGTTATATGCTATAACGTTATAACGTACTATGTTAGATAGTATAACGTTATAACGTATTACGTTATATAATATAACGTTATATGGTATAACGTTATAACGTAATACGTTATATGGTATAACGTTATAACGTAATTCGATATATGGTACAACGTTATAATTTAATACGTTATATGGTATAACGTTATAACGTAATGCTTTATATGGTATAACGTTATAACGTAATACGTTATGTAGTAGAGCGTTATAACGTAATGCTTTATATGGTATAACGTTATAACGTATTACGTGATATGGTATAACGTTATAACGTATTACGTCATATAGTATTACGGTATATGGTATAACGTTATAACGTAATACGATATATGGTATAACATTATAACGTAATGCGTTATACGGTACAACGTTATAACGTAATACGTTATATGGTATAACGTTATAACGTAATACGTTATATGGTATAACGTTAAAACGTAATGCTTTATATGGCATAACGTTATAACGTATTACGTTATATGGTATAACGTTATAACGTATTACGGTATATAGTATTACGTTATATGGTATAACGTTATAACGTAATACGTTATATGGTATAACATTATAACGTAATACGTTATATGGTACAACGTTATAACGTAATACGTTATATGGTATAACGTTATAACGTAATACGTTATATGGTATAACGTTAAAACGTAATGCTTTATATGGCATAACGTTATAACGTATTACGTTAGATGGTATAACGTTATAACGTATTACGTTATATGGTATAACGTTATAACGTATTACGTTATATAGTATTACGTTATATGGTATAACGTTATAACGTAATACGTTATATGGTACAACGTTATAACGTAATACGTTATATAATATAACGTTAAAACGTATAACGTTATATGGTATAACGTTATAACGTAATACGTTATATGGTATAACGTTATAACGTAATACGTTATATGGTACAACGTTATAACGTAATACGTTATATGATATAACGTTAAAACGTATTACGTTATATGGTATAACGTTATAACGTATTGCATTATATGGTATAACGTTATAACGTATTACGTTATATAGTATAACGTTATGTGGTATAACGTTATAACGTAATACGTTATACGGTATAACGTTAAAACGTATTACGTTATATGGTATTACGTTATAACGTATTACGTTATATAGTATAACGATATATGCTAAAACGTTATAACGTAATACGTTATATGGTATAACGTTATAACGTATTACGTTATATGGTATAACGTTATAACGTAATACGTTATATGGTATGTCGTTATAACGAAATACGTTATCTGGTATAACGTTATAACGTAATACGTTATATGGTATAACGTTATAACGTAATACGTTATATGGTATAACGTTATAACGTATTACGTTATATAATATAACGTTATATGGTATAACGTTATAACGTAATACGTTATATGGTATAAAGTTACAACGTATTACGTTATATAGTATAACGTTATATGCTAAAACGTTATAACGTAATACGTTATATGGTATAACGTTATAACGTAATACGTTATACGGTATAACGTTAAAACGTATTACGTTATATGGTATTACGTTATAACGTATTACGTTATATAGTATAACGATATATGCTAAAACGTTATAACGTAATACGTTATATGGTATAACGTTAAAACGTAATACGTTATATGGTATAACGTTATAACGTAATACGTTATATGGTACATCGTTATAACGTAATACGTTATATAATATAACGTTAAAACGTATTACGTTATATGGTATAACGATATAACGTATTACGTTATATGGTATAACGTTATAACGTATTACGTTATATAGTATAACGTTATGTGGTATAACGATATAACGTAATACGTTATACGGTATAACGTTAAAACGTATTACGTTATATGGTATTACGTTATAACGTATTACGTTATATAGTATAACGATATATGCTAAAACGTTATAACGTAATACGTTATATGGTATAACGTCATAACGTATTACGTTATATGGTATAACGTTATAAC
Organism: Bombus flavifrons; assembly: GCF_040668555.2. NCBI lineage: Eukaryota > Metazoa > Arthropoda > Insecta > Hymenoptera > Apidae > Bombus > Bombus flavifrons. The sequence continues at coordinate 93,261 of NW_027184813.1, read as the reverse complement.
GTAATACGTTATATGGTATGTCGTTATAACGAAATACGTTATCTGGTATAACGTTATAACGTAATACGTTATATAGTATAACGTTATAACGTAATACGTTATATGGTATAACGTTATAACGTATTACGTTATATAATATAACGTTATATGTTATAACGTTATAACGTATTACGTTATATGGTATAACGTTATAACGTAATACGTTATATGGTATAACGTTAAAACGTATTACGTTATATAATATAACGTTATATGGTATAACGTTATAACGTAATACGTTATATGGTATAAAGTTACAACGTATTACGTTATATAGTATAACGTTATATGGTATAACGTTATAACGTAATACGCTATATGGTATAACGTTAAAACGTATTACGTTATATAATATAACGTTATATGGTATAACGTTATAACGTAATACGTTATATGGTATAAAGTTACAACGTATTACGTTATATAGTATTACGTTATATGGTATAACGTTATAACGTAATACGATATATGGTATAACGTTATAACGTAATACGTTATATGGTACAACGTTATAACGTAATACGTTACAGAATATAACGTTATAACGTAACACGTTATATGGTATAACGTTAAAACGTATTACGTTATATAGTATAACGTTATATGGTATAACGTTATAACGTAATACGTTATATGGTATAACGTTATAACGTAATACGTTATATGGTACAACATTATAACGTAATACGTTATATGGTACAACGTTATAACGTAATACGTTATATGGTATAACGTTATAACGTAATACGTTATATGGTATAACGTTAAAACGTAATGCTTTATATGGCATAACGTTATAACGTATTACGTTAGATGGTATAACGTTATAACGTATTACGTTATATAGTATTACGTTATATGGTATAACGTTATAACGTAATACGATATATGGTATAACGTTATAACGTAATACGTTATATGGTACAACGTTATAACGTAATACGTTATATAATATAACGTTAAAACGTATAACGTTATATGGTATAACGTTATAACGTAATACGTTATATGGTATAACGTTAAAACGTAATGCTTTATATGGCATAACGTTATAACGTATTACGTTAGATGGTATAACGTTATAACGTATAACGTTATATAGTATTACGTTATATGGTATAACGTTATAACGTAATACGTTACATGGTATAACGTTATAACGTAATACGTTATATGGTACAACGTTATAACGTAATACGTTATATAATATAACGTTAAAACGTATAACGTTATATGCTATAACGTTATAACGTAATACGTTATATGGTATAACGTTATAACGTAATACGTTATATGGTATAACGTTATAACGTAATACGTTATAGGGTATAACGTTATAACGTAATACGTTATATGGTATAACGTTATAACGTATTACGTTATATGGTATAACGTTAAAACATATTACGTTATATAGTATAACGTTATATGTTAATACGTTATAACGTAATACGTTATATGGTATAACGTTATAACGTAATACGTTATATGCTATAACGTTATAACGTAATGCGTTATATGGTACAACGTTATAACGTAATACGTTATATAATATAACGTTAAAACGTATAACGTTATATGCTATAACGTTATAACGTAATACGTTATATAATATAACGTTAAAACGTATAACGTTATATGGTATAACGTTATAACGTAATACGTTATATTGTATAACGTTAAAACGTAATGCTTTATATGGCATAACGTTATAACGTATTACGTTAGATGGTATAACGTTATAACGTATTACGTTATATAGTATTACGTTATATGGTATAACGTTATAACGTAATACGTTATATGGTATAACGTTATAACGTAATACGTTATATGGTACAGCGTTATAACGTAATACGTTATATAATATAACGTTAAAACGTATAACGTTATATGGTATAACGTTATAACGTAATACGTTATATGGTATAACGTTATAACGTAATACGTTATATGGTATAACGTTATAACGTAATACGTTATATGGTATAACGTTATAACGTAATACGTTATATGGTATAACGTTATAACGTATTACGTTATATGGTATAACGTTAAAACATATTATGTTACATAGTATAACGTCATATGGTATAACGTTATAACGTAATACGTTATATGGTATGTCGTTATAACATAATACGTTATATGGTATAACGTCAAAACGTATTACGTTATATAGTATAACGTTATATGTTAATACGTTATAACGTAATACGTTATATGGTATAACGTTATAACGTAATACGTTATATGCTATAACGTTATAACGTACTATGTTAGATAGTGTAACGTTATAACGTATTACGTTATATAATATAACGTTATATGGTATAAAGTTATAACGTAATACGTTATATGGTATAACGTTATAACGTAATACGATATATGGTACAACGTTATAATTTAATACGTTATATGGTATAACGTTATAACTTAATGCTTTATATGGTATAACGTTATAACGTAATACGTTATGTAGCAGAGCGTTATAACGTAAAGCTTTATATGGTATAACGTTATAACGTATTACGTGATATGTTATAACGTTATAACGTATTACGTTATATAGTATTACGTTATATGGTATAACGTTATAACGTAATACGTTATATGGTATAACATTATAACGTAATGCGTTATATGGTACAACGTTATAACGTAATACGTTATATGCTATAACGTTATAACGTACTATGTTAGATAGTGTAACGTTATAACGTATTACGTTATATAATATAACGTTATATGGTATAACGTTATAACGTAATACGTTATATGGTATAACGTTATAACGTAATACGTTATATGGTATAACGTTATAACGTAATACGTTATATGGTATAACGTTATAACGTAATACGTTATATGGTATAACGTTGTAACGTATTACGTTATATGGTATAACGTTAAAACATATTACGTTACATAGTATAACGTCATATGGTATAACGTTATAACGTAATACGTTATATGGTATGTCGTTATAACATAATACGTTATATGGTATAACGTCAAAACGTATTACGTTATATAGTATAACGTTATATGTTAATACGTTATAACGTAATACGTTATATGGTATAACGTTATAACGTAATACGTTATATGCTTTAACGTTATAACGTACTATGTTAGATAGTGTAACGTTATAACGTATTACGTTATATAATATAACGTTATATGGTATAACGTTATAACGTAATACGTTATATGGTATAACGTTATAACGTATTACGTTATATGGTATAACGTTATAACGTAATACGTTATATGGTATGTCGTTATAACGAAATACGTTATCTGGTATAACGTTATAACGTAATACGTTATATGGTATAACGTTATAACGTATTACGTTATATGGTATAACGTTAAAACATATTACGTTATATAGTATAACGTTATATGTTAATACGTTATAACGTAATACGTTATATGGTATAACGTTATAACGTAATACGTTATATGCTATAACGTTATAACGTACTATGTTAGATAGTGTAACGTTATAACGTATTACGTTATATAATATAACGTTATATGGTATAACGTTATAACGTAATACGTTATATGGTATAACGTTATAACGTAATACGATATATGGTACAACGTTATAATTTAATACGTTATATGGTATAACGTTATAACTTAATGCTTTATATGGTATAACGTTATAACGTAATACGTTATGTAGCAGAGCGTTATAACGTAATGCTTTATATGGTATAACGTTATAACGTATTACGTGATATGGTATAACGTTATAACGTATTACGTTATATAGTATTACGTTATATGGTATAACGTTATAACGTAATACGTTATATGGTATAACATTATAACGTAATGCGTTATATGGTACAACGTTATAACGTAATACGTTATATAATATAACGTTAAAACGTATAACGTTATATGCTATAACGTTATAACGTAATACGTTATATGGTATAACGTTATAACGTAATACGTTATATGGTATAACGTTATAACGTAATACGTTATATGGTATAACGTTATAACGTAATACGTTATATGGTATAACGTTATAACGTATTACGTTATATGGTATAACGTTAAAACATATTACGTTACATAGTATAACGTCATATGGTATAACGTTATAACGTAATACGTTATATGGTATGTCGTTATAACATAATACGTTATATGGTATAACGTCAAAACGTATTACGTTATATAGTATAACGTTATATGTTAATACGTTATAACGTAATACGTTATATGGTATAACGTTATAACGTAATACGTTATATGCTATAACGTTATAACGTACTATGTTAGATAGTGTAACGTTATAACGTATTACGTTATATAATATAACGTTATATGGTATAACGTTATAACGTAATACGTTATATGGTATAACGTTATAACGTATTACGTTATATGGTATAACGTTATAACGTAATACGTTATATGGTATGTCGTTATAACGAAATACGTTATCTGGTATAACGTTATAACGTAATACGTTATATGGTACAACGTTATAACGTAATACGTTATATAATATAACGTTAAAACGTATAACGTTATATGGTATAACGTTATAACGTAATACGTTATATGGTATAACGTTAAAACGTAATGCTTTATATGGCATAACGTTATAACGTATTACGTTAGATGGTATAACGTTATAACGTATTACGTTATATAGTATTACGTTATATGGTATAACGTTATAACGTAATACGTTATATGGTATAACGTTATAACGTAATACGTTATATGGTACAACGTTATAACGTAATACGTTATATAATATAACGTTAAAACGTATAACGTTATATGGTATAACGTTATAACGTAATACGTTATATGGTATAACGTTATAACGTAATACGTTATATGGTATAACGTTATAACGTAATACGTTATATGGTATAACGTTATAACGTAATACGTTATATGGTATAACGTTATAACGTATTACGTTATATGGTATAACGTTAAAACATATTACGTTACATAGTATAACGTCATATGGTATAACGTTATAACGTAATACGTTATATGGTATGTCGTTATAACATAATACGTTATATGGTATAACGTCAAAACGTATTACGTTATATAGTATAACGTTATATGTTAATACGTTATAACGTAATACGTTATATGGTATAACGTTATAACGTAATACGTTATATGCTATAACGTTATAACGTACTATGTTAGATAGTGTAACGTTATAACGTATTACGTTATATAATATAACGTTATATGGTATAAAGTTATAACGTAATACGTTATATGGTATAACGTTATAACGTAATACGATATATGGTACAACGTTATAATTTAATACGTTATATGGTATAACGTTATAACTTAATGCTTTATATGGTATAACGTTATAACGTAATACGTTATGTAGCAGAGCGTTATAACGTAAAGCTTTATATGGTATAACGTTATAACGAATTACGTGATATGGTATAACGTTATAACGTATTACGTTATATAGTATTACGTTATATGGTATAACGTTATAACGTAATACGTTATATGGTACAACGTTATAACGTAATACGTTATATGGTATAACGTTATAACGTAATACGTTATATGGTATAACGTTAAAACGTAATGCTGTATATGGCATAACGTTATAACGTATTACGATATATCGTATAACGTTATATGGTATAACGTTATAACGTAATACGTTATATGGTATAACGTTAAAACGTATTACGTTATACAGTATAACATTATATGGTATAACGTTATAACGTAATACGTTATATGGTATAATGTTATAACGTAATACGTTATATGGTACAACGTTATAACTTATTACGTTATATGGTATAACGTCAAAACGTATTACGTTATATAATATAACGTTATATGTTAATACGTTATAACGTAATACGTTATATGGTATAACGTTATAACGTAATACGTTATATGCTATAACGTTATAACGTACTATGTTAGATAGTGTAACGTTATAACGTATTACGTTATATAATATAACGTTATATGGTGTAACGTTATAACGTAATACGTTATATGGTATAACGTTATAACGTATTACGTTATATGGTATAACGTTATAACGTAATACGTTATATGGTATGTCGTTCTAACGAAATACGTTATCTGGTATAACGTTATAACGTAATAAGTTATATGGTACAACGTTAGAACGTAATACGTTATATAATATAACGTTAAAACGTATAACGTTATATGGTATAACGTTATAACGTAATACGTTATATGGTATAACGTTATAACGTAATACGTTATATGGTATAACGTTATAACGTAATACGTTATATGGTATAACGTTATAACGAAATACGTTATATGGTATAACGTTATAACGTATTACGTTATATGGTATAACGTTAAAACATATTACGTTACATAGTATAACGTCATATGGTATAACGTTATAACGTAATACGTTATATGGTATGTCGTTATAACATAATACGTTTTATGGTATAACGTCAAAACGTATTACGTTATATAGTATAACGTTATATGTTAATACGTTATAACGTAATACGTTATATGGTATAACGTTATAACGTAATACGTTATATGCTATAACGTTATAACGTACTATGTTAGATAGTGTAACGTTATAACGTATTACGTTATATAATATAACGTTATATGGTATAACGTTATAACGTAATACGTTATATGGTATAACGTTATAACGTAATACGATATATGGTGCAACGTTATAATTTAATACGTTATATGGTATAACGTTATAACTTAATGCTTTATATGGTATAACGTTATAACGTAATACGTTATGTAGCAGAGCGTTATAACGTAATGCTTTATATGGTACAACGTTATAACTTATTACGTTATATGGTATAACGATATAACGTATTGCGTTATATAGTATTACGTTATATGGTATAACGTTATAACGTAATACGGTATATGGTATAACATTATAACGTAATACGTTATATGGTACAACGTTATAACGTAATACGTTATATGGTATAACGTTATAACGTAATACGTTATATGGTATAACGTTATAACGTAATACGTTATATGGTATAACATTATAACGTAATACGTTATATGGTACAACGTTATAACTTATTACGTTATATGGTATAACGTTATAACGTATTGCGTTATATAGTATTACGTTATATGGTACAACGTTATAACGTAATAGGTTATATAATATAACGTTAAAACGTATTACGTTATATGGTATAACGTTATAACGTATTACGTTATATGGTATAACGTTATAACGTATTACGTTATATAGTATTACGTTATATGGTATAACGTTATAACGTAATACGTTATATGGTATAACATTATAACGTAATACGTTATATGGTACAACGTTATAACGTAATACGTTATATGGTATAACGTTATAACGTAATACGTTATATGGTATAACGTTATAACGTAATACGTTATATGGTATAACGTTATATGGTATAACGTTATAACGTAATACGTTATATGGTATAACGTTATAACGTAATACGTTATATGGTATAACATTATAACGTAATACGTTATATGGTACAACGTTATAACTTATTACGTTATATGCTATAACGTTATAACGTATTGCGTTATATAGTATTACGTTATATGGTACAACGTTATAACGTAATAGGTTATATAATATAACGTTAAAACGTATTACGTTATATGGTATAACGTTATAACGTAATACGTTATATGGTATAACGTTAAAACGTAATGCTTTATATGGCATAACGTTATAACGTATTACGTTAGATGGTATAACGTTATAACGTATTACGTTATATAGTATTACGTTATATGGTATAACGTTATAACGTAATACGATATATGGTATAACGTTATAACGTAATACGTTATATGGTACAACGTTATAACGTAATACGTTATATAATATAACGTTATAACGTAATACGTTATATGGTATAACTTTAAAACGTATTACGTTATATAGTATAACGTTATATGGTATAACGTTATAACGTAATACGTTATATGGTATAACGTTATAACGTAATACGTTATATGGTACAACGTTATAACGTAATACGTTATATGGTATAACGTTATAACGTAATACGTTATATGGTATAACGTTATAACGTAATACGTTATATGGTATAACGTTAAAACGTAATGCTTTATATGGCATAACGTTATAACGTATTACGTTAGATGGTATAACGTTATAACGTATTACGTTATATAGTATTACGTTATATGGTATAACGCTATAACGTAATACGTTATATGGTATAACGTTATAACGTAATACGTTATATGGTACAACGTTATAACGTAATACGTTATATAATATAACGTTAAAACGTATAACGTTATATGGTATAACGTTATAACGTAATACGTTATATGGTATAACGTTATAACGTAATACGTTACATGGTATAACGTTATAACAAAATACGTTATATGGTATAACGTTATAACGTAATACGTTATATGGTATAACGTTATAACGTAACACGTTATATGGTATAACGTTAAAACATACTACGTTACACAGTATAACGTCATATGGTATAACGTTATAACGTAATACGTTATATGGTATGTCGTTATAACATAATACGTTATATGGTAAAACGTCAAAACGTATTACGTTATATAGTATAACGTTATATGTTAATACGTTATAACGTAATACGTTATATGGTATAACCTTAAAACGTAATGCTTTATATGGCATAACGTTATAACGTATTACGTTATATATAATTACGTTATAAGGTATAACGCTATAACGTAATACGTTATATGGTATAACGTTATAACGTAATACGTTATACGGTATAACGTTAAAACGTATTACGTTATATGGTATTACGTTATAACGTATTACGTTATATAGTATAACGATATATGCTAAAACGTTATAACGTAATACGTTATATGGTATAACGTTATAACGTATTACGTTATATGGTATTACGTTATAACGTATTACGTTATATAGTATAACGATATATGCTAAAACGTTATAACGTAATACGTTATATGGTATAACGTTATAACGTAATACGTTATACGGTATAACGTTAAAACGTATTACGTTATATAGTATTACGTTATATGGTATAACGTTATAACGTAATACGATATATGGTATAACGTTATAACGTAATACGTTATATGGTACAACGTTATAACGTAATACGTTATATAATATAACGTTATAACGTAATACGTTATATGGTACAACGTTATAACGTAATACGTTATATAATATAACGTTAAAACGTATTACGTTATATGGTATAACGATATAACGTATTACGTTATATGGTATAACGTTATAACGTATTACGTTATATAGTATAACGTTATGTGGTATAACGTTACAACGTAATACGTTATACGGTATAACGTTAAAACGTATTACGTTATATGGTATTAGGTTATAACGTATTACGTTATATAGTATAACGATATATGCTAAAACGTTATAACGTAATACGTTATATGGTATAACGTTATAACGTATTACGTTATATGGTATAACGTTATAACGTAATACGTTATATGGTATGTCGTTATAACGAAATACGTTATCTGGTATAACGTTATAACGTAATACGTTATATGGTATAACGTTGTAACGTAATACGTTATATGGTATAACGTCATAACGTATTACGTTATATAATATAACGTTATATGGTATAACGTTATAACGTAATACGTTATATGGTATAAAGTTACAACGTATTACGTTATATAGTATAACGTTATATGCTAAAACGTTATAACGTAATACGATATATGGTATAACGTTATAACGTAATACGTTATACGGTATAACGTTAAAACGTATTACGTTATATGGTATTACGTTTTAACGTATTACGTTATATAGTATAACGATATATGCTAAAACGTTATAACGTAATACGTTATATGGTATAACGTTATAACGTATTACGTTATATGGTATAACGTTATAACGTAATACGTTATATGGTATAACGTTAAAACGTATTACGTTATATAATATAACGTTATATGGTATAACGTTATAACGTAATACGTTATATGGTATAAAGTTACAACGTATTACGTTATATAGTATAACGTTATATGGTATAACGTTATAACGTAATACGCTATATGGTATAACGTTAAAGCGTATTACGTTATATAGTATTACGTTATATGGTATAACGTTATAACGCAATACGATATATGGTATAACGTTATAACGTAATACGTTATATGGTACAACGTTATAACGTAATACGTTATATAATATAACGTTATAACGTAATACGTTATATGGTATAACGTTATAACGTAATACGTTATATGGTATAACGTTAAAACGTAATGCTTTATATGGCATAACGTTATAACGTATTACGTTAGATGGTATAACGTTATAACGTATTACGTTATATAGTATTACGTTATATGGTATAACGTTATAACGTAATACGTTATATGGTATAACGTTATAACGTAATACGTTATATGGTACAACGTTATAACGTAATACGTTATATAATATAACGTTAAAACGTATAACGTTATATGGTATAACGTTATAACGTAATACGTTATATGGTATAACGTTATAACGTAATACGTTATATGGTATAACGTTATAACGTAATACGTTATATGGTAAAACGTTATAACGTAATACGTTATATGGTATAACGTTATAACGTATTACGTTATATGGTGTAACGTTAAAACATATTACGTTACATAGTATAACGTCATATGGTATAACGTTATAACGTAATACGTTATATGGTATGTCGTTATAACATAATACGTTATATGGTATAACGTCTAAACGTATTACGTTATATAGTATAACGTTATATGTTAATACGTTATAACGTAATACGTTATATGGTATAACGTTATAACGTAATACGTTATATGCTATAACGTTATAACGTACTATGTTAGATAGTGTAACGTTATAACGTATTACGTTATATAATATAACGTTATATGGTATAACGTTATAACGTAATACGTTATATGGTATAACGTTATAACGTAATACGCTATATGGTATAACGTTAAAACGTATTACGTTATATAGTATTACGTTATATGGTATAACGTTATAACGTAATACGATATATGGTATAACGTTATAACGTAATACGTTATATGGTACAACGTTATAACGTAATACGTTATATAATATAACGTTATAACGTAATACGTTATATGGTATAACGTTATAACGTAATACGTTATATGGTATAACGTTAAAACGTAATGCTTTATATGGCATAACGTTATAACGTATTACGTTAGATGGTATAACGTTATAACGTATTACGTTATATAGTATTACGTTATATGGTATAACGTTATAACGTAATACGTTATATGGTATAACGTTATAACGTAATACGTTATATGGTACAACGTTATAACGTAATACGTTATATAATATAACGTTAAAACGTATAACGTTATATGGTATACCGTTATAACGTAATACGTTATATGGTATAACGTTATAACGTAATACGTTATATGGTATAACGTTATAACGTAATACGTTATATGGTAAAACGTTATAACGTAATACGTTATATGGTATAACGTTATAACGTATTACGTTATATGGTGTAACGTTAAAACATATTACGTTACATAGTATAACGTCATATGGTATAACGTTATAACGTAATACGTTATATGGTATGTCGTTATAACATAATACGTTATATGGTATAACGTTATAACGTTATACGTTATATGCTATAACGTTATAACGTACTATGTTAGATAGTGTAACGTTATAACGTATTACGTTATATAATATAACGTTATATGGTATAACGTTATAACGTAATACGTTATATGGTATAACGTTATAACGTAATACGCTATATGGTATAACGTTAAAACGTATTACGTTATATAGTATTACGTTATATGGTATAACGTTATAACGTAATACGATATATGGTATAACGTTATAACGTAATACGTTATATGGTACAACGTTATAACGTAATACGTTATATAATATAACGTTATAACGTAATACGTTATATGGTATAACGTTATAACGTAATACGTTATATGGTATAACGTTAAAACGTAATGCTTTATATGGCATAACGTTATAACGTATTACGTTAGATGGTATAACGTTATAACGTATTACGTTATATAGTATTACGTTATATGGTATGTCGTTATAACATAATACGTTATATGGTATAACGTCTAAACGTATTACGTTATATAGTATAACGTTATATGTTAATACGTTATAACGTAATACGTTATATGGTATAACGTTATAACGTAATACGTTATATGCTATAACGTTATAACGTACTATGTTAGATAGTGTAACGTTATAACGTATTACGTTATATAATATAACGTTATATGGTATAACGTTATAACGTAATACGTTATATGGTATAACGTTATAACGTAATACGATATATGGTACAACGTTCTAATTTAATACGTTATATGGTATAACGTTATAACGTAATACGTTATATGGTATAACGTTAAAACGTAATGCTTTATATGGCATAACGTTATAACGTATTACGTTAGATGGTATAACGTTATAACGTATTACGTTATATAGTATTACGTTATATGGTATAACGCTATAACGTAATACGTTAAATAATATAACGTTAAAACGTATAACGTTATATGGTATAACGTTATAACGTAATACGTTATATGGTATAACGTTATAACGTAATACGTTATATGGTATAACGTTATAACAAAATACGTTATATGGTATAACGTTATAACGTAATACGTTATATGGTATAACGTTATAACGTAACACGTTTTATGGTATAACGTTAAAACATATTACGTTACACAGTATAACGTCATATGGTATAACGTTATAACGTAATACGTTATATGGTATGTCGTTATAACATAATACGTTATATGGTATAACGTCAAAACGTATTACGTTATATAGTATAACGTTATATGTTAATACGTTATAACGTAATACGTTATATGGTATAACGTTAAAACGTAATGCTTTATATGGCATAACGTTATAACGTATTACGTTAGATGATATAACGTTATAACGTATTACGTTATATAGTATTACGTTATATGGCATAACGCTATAACGTAATACGTTATATGGTATAACGTTATAACGTAATACGTTATACGGTATAACGTTAAAACGTATTACGTTATATGGTATTACGTTATAACGTATTACGTTATATAGTATAACGATATATGCTAAAACGATATAACGTAATACGTTATATGGTATAACGTTATAACGTATTACGTTATATGGTATAACGTTATAACGTAATACGTTATATGGTATGTCGTTATAACGAAATACGTTATCTGGTATAACGTTATAACGTAATACGTTATATGGTATAACGTTATAACGTAATACGTTATATGGTATAACGTTATAACGTATTACGTTATATTATATAACGTTATATGGTATAACGTTATAACGTAATACGTTATATTGTATAAAGTTACAACGTATTACGTTATATAGTATAACGTTATATGCTAAAACGTTATAACGTAATACGTTATATGGTATAACGTTATAACGTAATACGTTATACGGTATAACGTTAAAACGTATTACGTTATATGGTATTACGTTATAACGTATTACGTTATATAGTATAACGATATATGCTAAAATGTTATAACGTAATACGTTATATGGTATAACGTTATAACGTATTACGTTATATGGTATTACGTTATAACGTATTACGTTATATAGTATAACGAAATATGCTAAAACGTTATAACGTAATACGTTATATGGTATAACGTTATAACGTAATACGTTATACGGTATAACGTTAAAACGTATTACGTTATATGGTATTACGTTATAACGTATTACGTTATATAGTATAACGGTATATGCTAAAACGTTATAACGTAATACGTTATATGGTATAACGTTATAACGTAATACGTTATATGGTATAACGTTATAACGTAATACGTTATATGGTACAACGTTATAACGTAATACGTTATATAATATAACGTTAAAACGTATTACGTTATATGGTATAACGATATAACGTATTACGTTATATGGTATAACGTTATATGGTATAACGTTATAACGTAATGCGTTATATGGTATAACGTTAAAACGTATTACGTTATATGGTATTACGTTATAACGTATTACGTTATATAGTATAACGATATATGCTAAAACGTTATAACGTAATACGTTATATGGTATAACGTTATAACGTATTACGTTATATGGTATAACGTTATAACGTAATACGTTATATGGTATGTCGTTATAACGAAATACGTTATCTGGTATAACGTTATAACGAAATACGTTATCTGGTATAACGTTATAACGTAATACGTTATATGGTATAACGTTATAACGTAATACGTTATATGGTATAACGTTATAACGTATTACGTTATATAATATAACGTTATATGGTATAACGTTATAACGTAATACGTTATATGGTATAAAGTTACAACGTATTACGTTATATAGTATAACGTTATATGCTAAAACGTTATAACGTAATACGTTATATGGTATAACGTTATAACGTAATACGTTATACGGTATAACGTTAAAACGTATTACGTTATATGGTATTACGTTATAACGTATTACGTTATATAGTATAACGATATATGCTAAAACGTTATAACGTAATACGTTATATGGTATAACGTTATAACGTATTACGTTATATGGTATTACGTTATAACGTATTACGTTATATAGTATAACGATATAACGTTATACGTTATATGGTATAACATTATAACGTAATACGTTATATGGTACAACGTTATAACGTAATACGTTATATGGTATAACGTTATAACGTAATACGTTATATGGTATAACGTTAAAACGTAATGCTTTATATGGCATAACGTTATAACGTATTACGTTAGATGGTATAACGTTATAACGTATTACGTTATATAGTATTACGTTATATGGTATAACGTTATAACGTAATACGTTATATGGTATAACGTTATAACGTAATACGTTATACGGTATAACGTTAAAACGTATTACGTTATATGGTATTACGTTATAACGTATTACGTTATATAGTATAACGATATATGCTAAAACGTTATAACGTAATACGTTATATGGTATAACGTTATAACGTATTACGTTATATGGTATTACGTTATAACGTATTACGTTATATAGTATAACGATATAACGTAATACGTTATATGGTATAACGTTAAAACGTATTACGTTATATAATATAACATTATATGGTATAACGTTATAACGTAATACGTTATATGGTATAACGTTATAACGTAATACGTTATATGGTACAACGTTATAACTTATTACGTTATATGGTATAACGTTATAACGTATTGCGTTATATAGTATTACGTTATATGGTATAACGTTATAACGTAATACGTTATATGGTATAACATTATAACGTAATTCGTTATATGGTAAAACGTTATAACGTAATACGTTATATGGTATAACGTTATAACGTAATACGTTATATGGTATAACGTTAAAACGTAATGCTTTATATCGCATAACGTTATAACGTATTACGTTAGATGGTATAACGTTATAACGTATTACGTTATATAGTATTACGTTATATGGTATAACGTTATAACGTAATACGTTATATGGTATAACGTTATAACGTAATACGTTATATGGTATAACGTTATAACGTAATACGTTATATGGTACAACGTTATAACTTATTACGTTATATGGTATAACGTTATAACGTATTGCGTTATACAGTATTACGTTATATGGTATAACGTTATAACGTAATACGTTATATGGTATAACATTATAACGTAATACGTTATATGGTACAACGTTATAACGTAATACGTTATATGGTATAACGTTATAACGTAATACGTTATATGGTATAACGTTAAAACGTAATGCTTTATATGGCATAACGTTATAACGTATTACGATATATCGTATAACGTTATAACGTATTACGTTATATAGTATAACGTTATATGGTATAACGTTATAACGTAATGCGTTATATGGTATAACGTTAAAACGTATTCCGTTATACAGTATAACATTATATGGTATAACGTTATAACGTAATACGTTATATGGTATAACGTTATAACGTAATACGTTATATGGTACAACGTTATAACTTATTACGTTATATGGTATAACGTTATAACGTATTGCGTTATATAGTATTACGTTATATGGTATAACGTTATAACGTAATACGTTATATGGTATAACATTATAACGTAATACGTTATATGGTACAACGTTATAACGTAATACGTTATATGGTATAACGTTATAACGTAATACGTTATATGGTATAACGTTAAAACGTAATGCTTTATATGGCATAACGTTATAACGTATTACGTTAGATGGTATAACGTTATAACGTATTACGTTATATAGTATTACGTTATATGGTATAACGTTATAACGTAATACGTTATATGGAATAACGTTAAAACGTAATGCTTTATATCGCATAACGTTATAACGTATTACGTTAGATGGTATAACGTTATAACGTATTACGTTATATAGTATTACGTTATATGGTATAACGTTATAACGTAATACGTTATATGGTATAACGTTATAACGTAATACGTTATATGGTACAACGTTATAACGTAATACGTTATATAATATAACGTTAAAACGTATAACGTTATATGGTATAACGTTATAACGTAATACGTTATATGGTATAACGTTATAACGTAATACGTTATATGGTATAACGTTATAACGTAATACGTTATATGGTATAACGTTATTACGTAATACGTTATATGGTATAACGTTATAACGTATTACGTTATATGGTATAACGTTAAAACATATTACGTTTCATAGTATAACGTCATATGGTATCACGTTATAACGTAATACGTTATATGGTATGTCGTTATAACATAATAAGTTATATGGTATAACGTCAAAACGTATTACGTTATATAGTATAACGTTATATGTTAATACGTTATAACGTAATACGTTATATGGTATAACGTTATAACGTAATACGTTATATGCTATAACGTTATAACGTACTATGTTCGATAGTGTAACGTTATAACGTATTACGTTATATAATATAACGTTATATGGTATAACGTTATAACGTAATACGTTATATGGTATAACGTTATAACGTATTACGATATATGGTACTACGTTATAATTTAATACGTTATATGGTATAACGTTATAACGTAATGCTTTATATGGTATAACGTTATAACGTAATACGTTATGTAGTAGAGCGTTATAACGTAATGCTTTATATGGTATAACGTTATAACGTATTACGTGATATGGTATAACGTTATAACGTATTACGTTATATAGTATTACGTTATATGGTATAACGTTATAACGTAATACGTTATATGGTATAACATTATAACGCAATGCGTTATATGGTACAACGTTATAACGTAATACGTTATATGGAAATAACGTTATAACGTAATACGTTATATGGTATAACTTTAAAACGTAATGCTTCATATGGCATAACGTTATAACGTATTACGATATATCGTATAACGTTATAACGTATTACGTAATATAGTATAACGTTATATGGTATAACGTTATAACGTAATGCGTTATATGGTATAACGTTAAAACGTATTCCGTTATACAGTATAACGTTATATGGTATAACGTTATAACGTAATACGTTATATGGTATAACGTTATAACGTAATACGTTATATGGTACAACGTTATAACTTATTACGTTATATGGTATAACGTTATAACGTATTGCGTTATATAGTATTACGTTATATGGTATAACGTTATAACGTAATACGTTATATGGTATAACATTATAACGTAATACGTTATATGGTACAACGTTATAACGTAATACGTTATATGGTATAACGTTATAACGTAATACGTTATATGGTATAACGTTAAAACGTAATGCTTTATATGGCATAACGTTATAACGTATTACGTTAGATGGTATAACGTTATAACGTATTACGTTATATAGTATTACGTTATATGGTATAACGTTATAACGTAATACGTTATATGGTATAACGTTATAACGTATTACGTTATATGGTATAACGTTATAACGTATTACGTTATATAGTATTACGTTATATGGTATAACGTTATAACGTAATACGTTATATGGTACAACGTTACAACGTAATACGTTATATAATATAACGTTAAAACGTATAAAGTTATATGGTATAACGTTATAACGTAATACGTTATATGGTATAACGTTATAACGTAATACGTTATATGGTACAACGTTATAACGTAATACGTTATATAATATAACGTTAAAACGTATTACGTTATATGGTATAACGTTATAACGTATTACGTTATATGGTATAACGTTATAACGTATTACGTTATATAGTATAACGTTATGTGGTATAACGTTATAACGTAATACGTTATACGGTATAACGTTAAAACGTATTACGTTATATGGTATAACGTTATAACGTAATACGTTATATGGTATAACGTTATAACGTATTACGTTATATAATATAACGTTATATGGTATAACGTTATAACGTAATACGTTATATGGTATAAAGTTACAACGTATTACGTTATATAGTATAACGTTATATGCTAAAACGTTATAACGTAATACGTTATATGGTATAACGTTATAACGTATTACGTTATATAGTATAACGTTATATGGTATAACGTTATAACGTAATACGTTATATGGTATAACGTTATAACGTAATACGTTATATGGTTTAACGTTATAACGTAATACGTTATATGGTATGTCGTTATAACGTAATACGTTATCTGGCATAACGTTATAACGTAATACGTTATATGGTATAACGTTATAACGTAATACGGTATATGGTATAACGTCATAACGTAATACGTTATATGGTATGTCGTTATAACGTAATACGTTATCTGGTATAACGTTATAACGTAATACGTTATATGGTATAAAGTTAAAACGTATTACGTTATATAGTATAACGTTATATGGTATAACGTTATAACGTAATACGTTATATGGTATAACGTTATAACGTAATACGTTATACGGTATAACGTTAAAACGTATTACGTTATATGGTATTACGTTATAACGTATTACGTTATATAGTATAACGATATATGCTAAAACTTTATAACGTAATACGTTATATCGTATAACGTTATAACGTATTACGTTATATGGTATTACGTTATAACGTATTACGTTATATAGTATAACGATATATGCTAAAACGTTATAACGTAATACGTTATATGGTATAACGTTATAACGTATTACGTTATATGGTATAACGTTATAACGTAATACGTTATATGGTATAACGTTAAAACGTATTACGTTATATAATATAACCTTATATGGTATAACGTTATAACGTAATACGTTATATGGTATAAAGTTACAACGTATTACGTTATATAGTATAACGCTATATGGTATAACGTTATAACGTAATACGTTATATGGTATAACGTTAAAACGTATTACGTTATATAGTATAACGTTATATGGTATAAGGTTATAACGTAATACGTTATATGGTATAACGTTATAACGTAATACGTTATATGGTATAACGTTATAACGTAATACGTTATATGGTATGTCGTTATAACGTAATACGTTATCTGGTATAACGTTATAACGTAATACGTTATATGGTATAAAGTTAAAACGTATTACGTTATATAGTATAACGTTATATGGTATACCGTTATAACGTAATACGTTATATGGTATAACGTTATAACGTAATACGTTATATGGTATAACGTTAAAACGTATTACGTTATATAGTATAACGTTATATGGTATAACGTTATAACGTAATACGTTATATGGTATAACGTTATAACGTAATACGTTATATGGAATAACGTTATAACGTAATACGTTATATGGTACAACGTTATAACGTAACACGTTATATGGTATAATGTTAAAACGTATTACGTTATATAGTATAACGTTATATGGTATAACGTTATAACGTAATACGTTATATGGTACAACGTTATATCGTAATACGTTATATGGTATAACGTTATAACGTAATACGTTATATGGTATAACGTTAAAACGTAATGCTTTATATGGCATAACGTTATAACGTATTACGATATATCGTATAACGTTATAACTTATTACGTTATATAGTATAACGTCATATGGTATAACATTATAACGTAATACGTTATATGGTATAACGTTAAAACGTAATGCTTTATATGACATAACGTTATAACGTAATACGATATATTGTATAACGTTATAACGTATTACGTTATATAGTATAACGTTATATGGTATAACGTTATAACGTAATACGTTATATAGTATAACGTTAAAACGTATTACGTTATATAGTATTACGTTATATGGTATAACGTTATAACGTAATACGTTATATGGTATAACATTATAACGTAATACGTTATATGGTACAACGTTATAAAGTAATACGTTATATGGTATAACGTTATAACGTAATACGTTATATGGTATAACTTTACAACGTAATACGTTATATGGTATAACGTTATAACGTAATACGTTATATGCTATAACGTTATAACGTAATACGTTATATGGTATAACGTTATAACGTAATACGTTATATGGTATAAAGTTACAACGTATTACGTTATATAGTATAACGTTATATGGTATAACGTTATAACGTAATACGTTATATGGTGTAACGTTATAACGTATTACGTTATATGGTACAACGTTATAACATGTTACGTTATATAGTATTACGTTATATGGTATAACGTTATAACGTAATACGTTATATGGTATAACATTATAACGTAATACGTTATATGGTACAACGTTATAAAGTAATACGTTATATGGTATAACGTTATAACGTAATACGTTATATGGTATAACGTTACAACGTAATACGTTATATGGTATAACGTTATAACTTATTACGTTATATAGTATAACGTCATATGGTATAACATTATAACGTAATACGTTATATGGTATAACGTTAAAACGTAATGCTTTATATGACATAACGTTATAACGTAATACGATATATTGTATAACGTTATAACGTATTACGTTATATAGTATAACGTTATATGGTATAACGTTATAACGTAATACGTTATATAGTATAACGTTAAAACGTATTACGTTATATAGTATTACGTTATATGGTATAACGTTATAACGTAATACGTTATATGGTATAACATTATAACGTAATACGTTATATGGTACAACGTTATAAAGTAATACGTTATATGGTATAACGTTATAACGTAATACGTTATATGGTATAACGTTACAACGTAATACGTTATATGGTATAACGTTATAACGTAATACGTTATATGCTATAACGTTATAACGTAATACGTTATATGGTATAACGTTATAACGTAATACGTTATATGGTATAAAGTTACAACGTATTACGTTATATAGTATAACGTTATATGGTATAACGTTATAACGTAATACGTTATATGGTGTAACGTTATAACGTATTACGTTATATGGTACAACGTTATAACATGTTACGTTATATGGTATAACGTTATAACGTATTAGGTTATATAGTATAACGTTATATGGTATAACGTTATAACGTAATACGTTATATGGTATAAAGTTACAACGTATTACGTTATATAGTATAACGTTATATGGTATAACGTTATAACGTAATACGTTATATGGTGTAACGTTATAACGTATTACGTTATATGGTACAACGTTATAACTTGTTACGTTATATGGTATAACGTTATAACGTATTAGGTTATATAGTATTACGTTATATGGTATACCGTTATAACGTAATACGTTATATGGTATAACGTTATAACGTAATACGTTATATGGTATAAGGTCATAACGTAATACGTTATATGGTATGTCGTTATAACGTAATACGTTATCTGGTATAACGTTATAACGTAATACGTTATATGGTATAAAGTTAAAGCGTATTACGTTCTATAGTATAACGTTATATGGTATAACGTTATAACGTAATACGTTATATGGTATAACGTTATAACGTAATACGTTATATGGTATAACGTTATAACGTAATACGTTATATGGTATAACGTTATAACGTAATACGTTATATGGTACAACGTCATAACGTAATACGTTATATGGTACAACGTTATAACGTAATACGTTATATAATATAACGTTAAAACGTATAACGTTATATGGTATAACGTTATAACGTAATACGTTATATGGTATAACGTTATAACGTAATACGTTATATGGTATAACGTTATAACGTAATACGTTATATGGTATAACGTTATTACGTAATACGTTATATGGTATAACGTTATAACGTATTACGTTATATGGTATAACGATAAAACATATTACGTTTCATAGTATAACGTCATATGGTATAACGTTATAACGTAATACGTTATATGGTATGTCGTTATAACATAATAAGTTATATGGTATAACGTCAAAACGTATTACGTTATATAGTATAACGTTATATGTTAATACGTTATAACGTAATACGTTATATGGTATAACGTTATAACGTAATACGTTATATGCTATAACGTTATAACGTACTATGTTCGATAGTGTAACGTTATAACGTATTACGTTATATAATATAACGTTATATGGTATAACGTTATAACGTAATACGTTATATGGTATAACGTTATAACGTATTACGATATATGGTACTACGTTATAATTTAATACGTTATATGGTATAACGTTATAACGTAATGCTTTATATGGTATAACGTTATAACGTAATACGTTATGTAGTAGAGCGTTATAACGTAATGCTTTATATGGTATAACGTTATAACGTATTACGTGATATGGTATAACGTTATAACGTATTACGTTATATAGTATTACGTTATATGGTATAACGTTATAACGTAATACGTTATATGGTATAACATTATAACGCAATGCGTTATATGGTACAACGTTATAACGTAATACGTTATATGGAAATAACGTTATAACGTAATACGTTATATGGTATAACTTTAAAACGTAATGCTTCATATGGCATAACGTTATAACGTATTACGATATATCGTATAACGTTATAACGTATTACGTAATATAGTATAACGTTATATGGTATAACGTTATAACGTAATGCGTTATATGGTATAACGTTAAAACGTATTCCGTTATACAGTATAACGTTATATGTTATAACGTTATAACGTAATACGTTATATGGTATAACGTTATAACGTAATACGTTATATGGTACAACGTTATAACTTATTACGTTATATGGTATAACGTTATAACGTATTGCGTTATATAGTATTACGTTATATGGTATAACGTTATAACGTAATACGTTATATGGTATAACATTATAACGTAATACGTTATATGGTACAACGTTATAACGTAATACGTTATATGGTATAACGTTATAACGTAATACGTTATATGGTATAACGTTAAAACGTAATGCTTTATATGGCATAACGTTATAACGTATTACGTTAGATGGTATAACGTTATAACGTATTACGTTATATAGTATTACGTTATATGGTATAACGTTATAACGTAATACGTTATATGGTATAACGTTATAACGTATTACGTTATATGGTATAACGTTATAACGTATTACGTTATATAGTATTACGTTATATGGTATAACGTTATAACGTAATACGTTATATGGTACAACGTTACAACGTAATATGTTATATAATATAACGTTAAAACGTATAAAGTTATATGGTATAACGTTATAACGTAATACGTTATATGGTATAACGTTATAACGTAATACGTTATATGGTACAACGTTATAACGTAATACGTTATATAATATAACGTTAAAACGTATTACGTTATATGGTATAACGTTATAACGTATTACGTTATATGGTATAACGTTATAACGTATTACGTTATATAGTATAACGTTATGTGGTATAACGTTATAACGTAATACGTTATACGGTATAACGTTAAAACGTATTACGTTATATGGTATAACGTTATAACGTAATACGTTATATGGTATAACGTTATAACGTATTACGTTATATAATATAACGTTATATGGTATAACGTTATAACGTAATACGTTATATGGTATAAAGTTACAACGTATTACGTTATATAGTATAACGTTATATGCTAAAACGTTATAACGTAATACGTTATATGGTATAACGTTATAACGTATTACGTTATATAGTATAACGTTATATGGTATAACGTTATAACGTAATACGTTATATGGTATAACGTTATAACGTAATACGTTATATGGTTTAACGTTATAACGTAATACGTTATATGGTATGTCGTTATAACGTAATACGTTATCTGGCATAACGTTATAACGTAATACGTTATATGGTATAACGTTATAACGTAATACGGTATATGGTATAACGTCATAACGTAATACGTTATATGGTATGTCGTTATAACGTAATACGTTATCTGGTATAACGTTATAACGTAATACGTTATATGGTATAAAGTTAAAACGTATTACGTTATATAGTATAACGTTATATGGTATAACGTTATAACGTAATACGTTATATGGTATAACGTTATAACGTAATACGTTATACGGTATAACGTTAAAACGTATTACGTTATATGGTATTACGTTATAACGTATTACGTTATATAGTATAACGATATATGCTAAAACTTTATAACGTAATACGTTATATCGTATAACGTTATAACGTATTACGTTATATGGTATTACGTTATAACGTATTACGTTATATAGTATAACGATATATGCTAAAACGTTATAACGTAATACGTTATATGGTATAACGTTATAACGTATTACGTTATATGGTATAACGTTATAACGTAATACGTTATATGGTATAACGTTAAAACGTATTACGTTATATAATATAACGTTATATGGTATAACGTTATAACGTAATACGTTATATGGTATAAAGTTACAACGTATTACGTTATATAGTATAACGCTATATGGTATAACGTTATAACGTAATACGTTATATGGTATAACGTTAAAACGTATTACGTTATATAGTATAACGTTATATGGTATAACGTTATAACGTAATACGTTATATGGTATAACGTTATAACGTAATACGTTATATGGTATAACGTTATAACGTAATACGTTATATGGTATGTCGTTATAACGTAATACGTTATCTGGTATAACGTTATAACGTAATACGTTATATGGTATAAAGTTAAAACGTATTACGTTATATAGTATAACGTTATATGGTATACCGTTATAACGTAATACGTTATATGGTATAACGTTATAACGTAATACGTTATATGGTATAACGTTAAAACGTATTACGTTATATAGTATAACGTTATATGGTATAACGTTATAACGTAATACGTTATATGGTATAACGTTATAACGTAATACGTTATATGGAATAACGTTATAACGTAATACGTTATATGGTATAACGTTATAACGTAATACGTTATATGGTACAACGTTATAACTTATTACGTTATATGGTATAACGTTATAACGTATTGCGTTATACAGTATTACGTTATATGGTATAACGTTATAACGTAATACGTTATATGGTATAACATTATAACGTAATACGTTATATGGTACAACGTTATAACGTAATACGTTATATGGTATAACGTTATAACGTAATACGTTATATGGTATAACGTTAAAACGTAATGCTTTATATGGCATAACGTTATAACGTATTACGATATATCGTATAACGTTATAACGTATTACGTTATATAGTATAACGTTATATGGTATAACGTTATAACGTAATGCGTTATATGGTATAACGTTAAAACGTATTCCGTTATACAGTATAACATTATATGGTATAACGTTATAACGTAATACGTTATATGGTATAACGTTATAACGTAATACGTTATATGGTACAACGTTATAACTTATTACGTTATATGGTATAACGTTATAACGTATTGCGTTATATAGTATTACGTTATATGGTATAACGTTATAACGTAATACGTTATATGGTATAACATTATAACGTAATACGTTATATGGTACAACGTTATAACGTAATACGTTATATGGTATAACGTTATAACGTAATACGTTATATGGTATAACGTTAAAACGTAATGCTTTATATGGCATAACGTTATAACGTATTACGTTAGATGGTATAACGTTATAACGTATTACGTTATATAGTATTACGTTATATGGTATAACGTTATAACGTAATACGTTATATGGAATAACGTTAAAACGTAATGCTTTATATCGCATAACGTTATAACGTATTACGTTAGATGGTATAACGTTATAACGTATTACGTTATATAGTATTACGTTATATGGTATAACGTTATAACGTAATACGTTATATGGTATAACGTTATAACGTAATACGTTATATGGTATAACGTTATTACGTAATACGTTATATGGTATAACGTTATAACGTATTACGTTATATGGTATAACGTTAAAACATATTACGTTTCATAGTATAACGTCATATGGTATAACGTTATAACGTAATACGTTATATGGTATGTCGTTATAACATAATAAGTTATATGGTATAACGTCAAAACGTATTACGTTATATAGTATAACGTTATATGTTAATACGTTATAACGTAATACGTTATATGGTATAACGTTATAACGTAATACGTTATATGCTATAACGTTATAACGTACTATGTTCGATAGTGTAACGTTATAACGTATTACGTTATATAATATAACGTTATATGGTATAACGTTATAACGTAATACGTTATATGGTATAACGTTATAACGTATTACGATATATGGTACTACGTTATAATTTAATACGTTATATGGTATAACGTTATAACGTAATGCTTTATATGGTATAACGTTATAACGTAATACGTTATGTAGTAGAGCGTTATAACGTAATGCTTTATATGGTATAACGTTATAACGTATTACGTGATATGGTATAACGTTATAACGTATTACGTTATATAGTATTACGTTATATGGTATAACGTTATAACGTAATACGTTATATGGTATAACATTATAACGCAATGCGTTATATGGTACAACGTTATAACGTAATACGTTATATGGAAATAACGTTATAACGTAATACGTTATATGGTATAACTTTAAAACGTAATGCTTCATATGGCATAACGTTATAACGTATTACGATATATCGTATAACGTTATAACGTATTACGTAATATAGTATAACGTTATATGGTATAACGTTATAACGTAATGCGTTATATGGTATAACGTTAAAACGTATTCCGTTATACAGTATAACGTTATATGGTATAACGTTATAACGTAATACGTTATATGGTATAACGTTATAACGTAATACGTTATATGGTACAACGTTATAACTTATTACGTTATATGGTATAACGTTATAACGTATTGCGTTATATAGTATTACGTTATATGGTATAACGTTATAACGTAATACGTTATATGGTATAACATTATAACGTAATACGTTATATGGTACAACGTTATAACGTAATACGTTATATGGTATAACGTTATAACGTAATACGTTATATGGTATAACGTTAAAACGTAATGCTTTATATGGCATAACGTTATAACGTATTACGTTAGATGGTATAACGTTATAACGTATTACGTTATATAGTATTACGTTATATGGTATAACGTTATAACGTAATACGTTATATGGTATAACGTTATAACGTATTACGTTATATGGTATAACGTTATAACGTATTACGTTATATAGTATTACGTTATATGGTATAACGTTATAACGTAATACGTTATATGGTACAACGTTACAACGTAATACGTTATATAATATAACGTTAAAACGTATAAAGTTATATGGTATAACGTTATAACGTAATACGTTATATGGTATAACGTTATAACGTAATACGTTATATGGTACATCGTTATAACGTAATACGTTATATAATATAACGTTAAAACGTATTACGTTATATGGTATAACGTTATAACGTATTACGTTATATGGTATAACGTTATAACGTATTACGTTATATAGTATAACGTTATGTGGTATAACGTTATAACGTAATACGTTATACGGTATAACGTTAAAACGTATTACGTTATATGGTATAACGTTATAACGTAATACGTTATATGGTATAAAGTTACAACGTATTACGTTATATAGTATAACGTTATATGCTAAAACGTTATAACGTAATACGTTATATGGTATAACGTTATAACGTATTACGTTATATAGTATAACGTTATATGGTATAACGTTATAACGTAATACGTTATATGGTTTAACGTTATAACGTAATACGTTATATGGTATGTCGTTATAACGTAATACGTTATCTGGCATAACGTTATAACGTAATACGTTATATGGTATAACGTTATAACGTAATACGGTATATGGTATAACGTCATAACGTAATACGTTATATGGTATGTCGTTATAACGTAATACGTTATCTGGTATAACGTTATAACGTAATACGTTATATGGTATAAAGTTAAAACGTATTACGTTATATAGTATAACGTTATATGGTATAACGTTATAACGTAATACGTTATATGGTATAACGTTAAAACGTATTACGTTATATAATATAACGTTATATGGTATAACGTTATAACGTAATACGTTATATGGTATAAAGTTACAACGTATTACGTTATATAGTATAACGCTATATGGTATAACGTTATAACGTAATACGTTATATGGTATAACGTTAAAACGTATTACGTTATATAG
The DNA here is from genome assembly GCF_040668555.2 of Bombus flavifrons. NCBI lineage: Eukaryota > Metazoa > Arthropoda > Insecta > Hymenoptera > Apidae > Bombus > Bombus flavifrons. Next base: position 64,307 of record NW_027184813.1, on the reverse strand, counting down.
TATAACGTTATATGGTATAACGTTATAACGTAATACGTTATATGGTATAACGTTATAACGTAATACGTTATATGGTATAACGTTATAACGTAATACGTTATATGGTATGTCGTTATAACGTAATACGTTATCTGGTATAACGTTATAACGTAATACGTTATATGGTATAAAGTTAAAACGTATTACGTTATATAGTATAACGTTATATGGTATACCGTTATAACGTAATACGTTATATGGTATAACGTTATAACGTAATACGTTATATGGTATAACGTTAAAACGTATTACGTTATATAGTATAACGTTATATGGTATAACGTTATAACGTAATACGTTATATGGTATAACGTTATAACGTAATACGTTATATGGAATAACGTTATAACGTAATACGTTATATGGTACAACGTTATAACGTAACACGTTATATGGTATAATGTTAAAACGTATTACGTTATATAGTATAACGTTATATGGTATAACGTTATAACGTAATACGTTATATGGTACAACGTTATATCGTAATACGCTATATGGTATAACGTTATAACGTAATACGTTATATGGTATAACGTTAAAACGTAATGCTTTATATGGCATAACGTTATAACGTATTACGATATATCGTATAACGTTATAACTTATTACGTTATATAGTATAACGTCATATGGTATAACATTATAACGTAATACGTTATATGGTATAACGTTAAAACGTAATGCTTTATATGACATAACGTTATAACGTAATACGATATATTGTATAACGTTATAACGTATTACGTTATATAGTATAACGTTATATGGTATAACGTTATAACGTAATACGTTATATAGTATAACGTTAAAACGTATTACGTTATATAGTATTACATTATATGGTATAACGTTATAACGTAATACGTTATATGGTATAACATTATAACGTAATACGTTATATGGTACAACGTTATAAAGTAATACGTTATATGGTATAACGTTATAACGTAATACGTTATATGGTATAACGTTACAACGTAATACGTTATATGGTATAACGTTATAACGTAATACGTTATATGCTATAACGTTATAACGTAATACGTTATATGGTATAACGTTATAACGTAATACGTTATATGGTATAAAGTTACAACGTATTACGTTATATAGTATAACGTTATATGGTATAACGTTATAACGTAATACGTTATATGGTGTAACGTTATAACGTATTACGTTATATGGTACAACGTTATAACATGTTACGTTATATGGTATAACGTTATAACGTATTAGGTTATATAGTATAACGTTATATGGTATAACGTTATAACGTAATACGTTATATGGTATAAAGTTACAACGTATTACGTTATATAGTATAACGTTATATGGTACAACGTTATAACTTGTTACGTTATATGGTATAACGTTATAACGTATTAGGTTATATAGTATTACGTTATATGGTATACCGTTATAACGTAATACGTTATATGGTATAACGTTATAACGTAATACGTTATATGGTATAAGGTCATAACGTAATACGTTATATGGTATGTCGTTATAACGTAATACGTTATCTGGTATAACGTTATAACGTAATACGTTATATGGTATAAAGTTAAAACGTATTACGTTATATAGTATAACGTTATATGGTATAACGTTATAACGTAATACGTTATATGGTATAACGTTATAACGTAATACGTTATATGGTATAACGTTATAACGTAATACGTTATATGGTATAACGTTATAACGTAATACGTTATATGGTATAACGTCATAACGTAATACGTTATATGGTATGTCGTTATAACGTAATACGTTATCTGGTATAACGTTATAACGTAATACGTTATATGGTATAAAGTTAAAACGTTTTTCGTTATATAGTATAACGTTATATGGTATACCGTTATAACGTAATACGTTATATGGTATAACGTTATAACGTAATACGTTATATGGTATGTCGTTATAACGTAATACGTTATCTGGTATAACGTTATAACGTAATACGTTATATGGTATAAAGTTAAAACGTATTACGTTATATAGTATAACGTTATATGGTATAACGTTATAACGTAATACGTTATATGGTATAACGTTATAACGTAATACGTTATACGGTATAACGTTAAAACGTATTACGTTATATGGTATTACGTTATAACGTATTACGTTATATAGTATAACGATATATGCTAAAACTTTATAACGTAATACGTTATATCGTATAACGTTATAACGTATTACGTTATATGGTATTACGTTATAACGTATTACGTTATATAGTATAACGATATATGCTAAAACGTTATAACGTAATACGTTATATGGAATAACGTTATAACGTATTACGTTATATGGTATAACGTTATAACGTAATACGTTATATGGTATAACGTTAAAACGTATTACGTTATATAATATAACGTTATATGGTATAACGTTATAACGTAATACGTTATATGGTATAAAGTTACAACGTATTACGTTATATAGTATAACGCTATATGGTATAACGTTATAACGTAATACGTTATATGGTATAACGTTAAAACGTATTACGTTATATAGTATAACGTTATATGGTATAACGTTATAACGTAATACGTTATATGGTATAACGTTATAACGTAATACGTTATATGGTATAACGTTATAACGTAATACGTTATATGGTATGTCGTTATAACGTAATACGTTATCTGGTATAACGTTATAACGTAATACGTTATATGGTATAAAGTTAAAACGTATTACGTTATATAGTATAACGTTATATGGTATACCGTTATAACGTAATACGTTATATGGTATAAGGTTATAACGTAATACGTTATATGGTATAACGTTAAAACGTATTACGTTATATAGTATAACGTTATATGGTATAACGTTATAACGTAATACGTTATATGGTATAACGTTATAACGTAATACGTTATATGGAATAACGTTATAACGTAATACGTTATATGGTACAACGTTATAACGTAACACGTTATATGGTATAATGTTAAAACGTATTACGTTATATAGTATAACGTTATATGGTATAACGTTATAACGTAATACGTTATATGGTACAACGTTATATCGTAATACGTTATATGGTATAACGTTATAACGTAATACGTTATATGGTATAACGTTAAAACGTAATGCTTTATATGGCATAACGTTATAACGTATTACGATATATCGTATAACGTTATAACTTATTACGTTATATAGTATAACGTCATATGGTATAACATTATAACGTAATACGTTATATGGTATAACGTTAAAACGTAATGCTTTATATGACATAACGTTATAACGTAATACGATATATTGTATAACGTTATAACGTATTACGTTATATAGTATAACGTTATATGGTATAACGTTATAACGTAATACGTTATATAGTATAACGTTAAAACGTATTACGTTATATAGTATTACGTTATATGGTATAACGTTATAACGTAATACGTTATATGGTATAACATTATAACGTAATACGTTATATGGTACAACGTTATAAAGTAATACGTTATATGGTATAACGTTATAACGTAATACGTTATATGGTATAACGTTACAACGTAATACGTTATATGGTATAACGTTATAACGTAATACGTTATATGCTATAACGTTATAACGTAATACGTTATATGGTATAACGTTATAACGTAATACGTTATATGGTATAAAGTTACAACGTATTACGTTATATAGTATAACGTTATATGGTATAACGTTATAACGTAATACGTTATATGGTGTAACGTTATAACGTATTACGTTATATGGTACAACGTTATAACATGTTACGTTATATGGTATAACGTTATAACGTATTAGGTTATATAGTATAACGTTATATGGTATAACGTTATAACGTAATACGTTATATGGTATAAAGTTACAACGTATTACGTTATATAGTATAACGTTATATGGTATAACGTTATAACGTAATACGTTATATGGTGTAACGTTATAACGTATTACGTTATATGGTACAACGTTATAACTTGTTACGTTATATGGTATAACGTTATAACGTATTAGGTTATATAGTATTACGTTATATGGTATACCGTTATAACGTAATACGTTATATGGTATAACGTTATAACGTAATACGTTATATGGTATAAGGTCATAACGTAATACGTTATATGGTATGTCGTTATAACGTAATACGTTATCTGGTATAACGTTATAACGTAATACGTTATATGGTATAAAGTTAAAACGTATTACGTTATATAGTATAACGTTATATGGTATAACGTTATAACGTAATACGTTATATGGTATAACGTTATAACGTAATACGTTATATGGTATAACGTTATAACGTAATACGTTATATGGTATAACGTTATAACGTAATACGTTATATGGTATAACGTCATAACGTAATACGTTATATGGTATGTCGTTATAACGTAATACGTTATCTGGTATAACGTTATAACGTAATACGTTATATGGTATAAAGTTAAAACGTTTTACGTTATATAGTATAACGTTATATGGTATACCGTTATAACGTAATACGTTATATGATATAACGTTATAACGTAATACGTTATATGGTATAACGTTAAAACGTATTACGTTATATAGTATAACGTTATATGGTATAACGTTATAACGTAATACGTTATATGGTATAACGTTATAACGTAATACGTTATATGGTATAACGTTATAACGTAATACGTTATATGGTATGTCGTTATAACCTAATACGTTTTCTGGTATAACGTTATAACGTAATACGTTATATGGTATAACGTTATAGCGTAATACGTTATATGGTATAACGTCATAACGTAATACGTTATATGGTATAACGTTATAACGTATTACGTTATATAATATAACGTTATATGGTATAACGTTATAACGTAATACGTTATATGGTATAAAGTTAAAACGTATTACGTTATATAGTATAACGTTATATGGTATAACGTTATAACGTAATACGTTATATGGTATAACGTTATAACGTATTACGTTATATGGTATAACGTTATAACGTATTACGTTATGTAGTTTAGCGTTATATGGTATAACGTTATAACGTATAACGTTATGTAGTAGAGCGTTATAACGTAATGCTTTATATGGTATAACGTTATAACGTAATACGTTATATGGTATAACGTTATAACGTATTACGTTATATGGTATAACGTTATAACGTATTACGTTATGTAGTTTAGCGTTACATGGTATAACGTTATAACGTATTACGTTATGTAGTAGAGCGTTATAACGTAATGCTTTATATGGTATAACGTTATAACGTATTACGTTATATGGTATAACTTTATAACGTATTACGTTATATAGTATTACGTAATATGGTATAGCGTTATAACGTAATGCGTTATATGGTACAACGTTATAACGTAATACGTTATATGGTATAACGTTATAACGTAATACGTTATATGGTATAACGTTAAAACGTAATGCTTTATATGGCATAACGTTATAACGTATTACGATATATCGTATAACGTTATATGGTATAACGTTATAACGTAATACGTTATATGGTATAACGTTAAAACGTATTACGTTATACAGTATAACGTTATATGGTATAACGTTATAACGTATTACGTTATATGGTATAACTTTATAACGTATTACGTTATATAGTATTACGTAATATGGTATAGCGTTATAACGTAATGCGTTATATGGTACAACGTTATAACGTAATACGTTATATGGTATAACGTTATAACGTAATACGTTATATGGTATAACGTTAAAACGTAATGCTTTATATGGCATAACGTTATAACGTATTACGATATATCGTATAACGTTATATGGTATAACGTTATAACGTAATACGTTATATGGTATAACGTTAAAACGTATTACGTTATACAGTATAACGTTATATGGTATAACGTTATAACGTAATACGTTATCTGGTATAACGTTATAACGTAATACGTTATATGGTATAAAGTTAAAACGTATTACGTTATATAGTATAACGTTATATGGTATAACGTTATAACGTAATACGTTATATGGTATAACGTTATAACGTAATACGTTATATGGTATAACGTTATAACGTAATACGTTATATGGTATAACGTTATAACGTAATACGTTATATGGTATAACGTCATAACGTAATACGTTATATGGTATGTCGTTATAACGTAATACGTTATCTGGTATAACGTTATAACGTAATACGTTATATGGTATAAAGTTAAAACGTTTTACGTTATATAGTATAACGTTATATGGTATACCGTTATAACGTAATACGTTATATGGTATAACGTTATAACGTAATACGTTATATGGTATAACGTTAAAACGTATTACGTTATATAGTATAACGTTATATGGTATAACGTTATAACGTAATACGTTATATGGTATAACGTTATAACGTAATACGTTATATGGTATAACGTTATAACGTAATACGTTATATGGTATGTCGTTATAACCTAATACGTTTTCTGGTATAACGTTATAACGTAATACGTTATATGGTATAACGTTATAGCGTAATACGTTATATGGTATAACGTCATAACGTAATACGTTATATGGTATAACGTTATAACGTATTACGTTATATAATATAACGTTATATGGTATAACGTTATAACGTAATACGTTATATGGTATAAAGTTAAAACGTATTACGTTATATAGTATAACGTTATATGGTATAACGTTATAACGTAATACGTTATATGGTATAACGTTATAACGTATTACGTTATATGGTATAACGTTATAACGTATTACGTTATGTAGTTTAGCGTTATATGGTATAACGTTATAACGTATAACGTTATGTAGTAGAGCGTTATAACGTAATGCTTTATATGGTATAACGTTATAACGTAATACGTTATATGGTATAACGATATAACGTATTACGTTATATGGTATAACGTTATAACGTATTACGTTATGTAGTTTAGCGTTACATGGTATAACGTTATAACGTATTACGTTATGTAGTAGAGCGTTATAACGTAATGCTTTATATGGTATAACGTTATAACGTATTACGTTATATGGTATAACTTTATAACGTATTACGTTATATAGTATTACGTAATATGGTATAGCGTTATAACGTAATGCGTTATATGGTACAACGTTATAACGTAATACGTTATATGGTATAACGTTATAACGTAATACGTTATATGGTATAACGTTAAAACGTAATGCTTTATATGGCATAACGTTATAACGTATTACGATATATCGTATAACGTTATATGGTATAACGTTATAACGTAATACGTTATATGGTATAACGTTAAAACGTATTACGTTATACAGTATAACGTTATATGGTATAACGTTATAACGTAATACGTTATATGGTATAACGTTATAACGTAATACGTTATATGGTACAACGTTATAACTTATTACGTTATATGGTATAACGTTATAACGTATTGCGTTATATAGTATTACGTTATATGGTATAACGTTATAACGTAATACGTTATATGGTATAACATTATAACGTAATACGTTATATGGTACAACGTTATAACGTAATACGTTATATGGTATAACGTTATAACGTAATACGTTATATGGTATAACGTTATAACGTAATACGTTATATGGTATAACGTTATATGGTATAACGTTATAACGTAATACGTTATATGGTATAACGTTATAACGTAATACGTTATATGGTATAACATTATAACGTAATACGTTATATGGTACAACGTTATAACTTATTACGTTATATGGTATAGCGTTATAACGTATTGCGTTATATAGTATTACGTTATATGGTACAACGTTATAACGTAATAGGTTATATAATATAACGTTAAAACGTATTACGTTATATGGTATAACGTTATAACGTATTACGTTATATGGTATAACGTTATAACGTATTACGTTATATAGTATTACGTTATATGGTATAACGTTATAGCGTAATACGTTATATGGTATAACATTATAACGTAATACGTTATATGGTACAACGTTATAACGTAATACGTTATATGGTATAACGTTATAACGTAATACGTTATATGGTATAACGTTATAACGTAATACGTTATATGGTATAACGTTATATGGTATAACGTTATAACGTAATACGTTATATGGTATAACGTTATAACGTAATACGTTATATGGTATAACATTATAACGTAATACGTTATATGGTACAACGTTACAACTTATTACGTTATATGGTATAACGTTATAACGTATTGCGTTATATAGTATTACGTTATATGGTACAACGTTATAACGTAATAGGTTATATAATATAACGTTAAAACGTATTACGTTATATGGTATAACGTTATAACGTAATACGTTATATGGTATAACGTTAAAACGTAATGCTTTATATGGCATAACGTTATAACGTATTACGTTATATGGTATAACGTTATAACGTATTACGTTATATAGTATTACGTTATATGGTATAACGTTATAACGTAATACGATATATGGTATAACGTTATAACGTAATACGTTATATGGTACAACGTTATAACGTAATACGTTATATAATATAACGTTATAACGTAATACGTTATATGGTATAACGTTAAAACGTATTACGTTATATAGTATAACGTTATATGGTATAACGTTATAACGTAATACGTTATATGGTATAACGTTATAACGTAATACGTTATATGGTATAACATTATAACGTAATACGTTATATGGTACAACGTTATAACGTAATACGTTGTATGGTATAACGTTATAACGTAATACGTTATATGGTATAACGTTAAAACGTAATGCTTTATATGGCATAACGTTATAACGTATTACGTTAGATGGTATAACGTTATAACGTATTACGTTATATAGTATTACGTTATATGGTATAACGTTATAACGTAATACGTTATATGGAATAACATTATAACGTAATACGTTATATGGTACAACGTTATAACGTAATACGTTATATGGTATAACGTTATAACGTAATACGTTATATGGTATAACGTTAAAACGTAATGCTTTATATGGCATAACGTTATAACGTATTACGTTAGATGGTATAACGTTATAACGTATTACGTTATATAGTATTACGTTATATGGTATAACGCTATAACGTAATACGTTATATGGTATAACGTTATAACGTAATACGTTATATGGTATAACGTTATAACGTATTACGTTATATGGTATAACGTTATAACGTAATACGTTATATGGTATGTCGTTATAACGAAATACGTTATCTGGTATAACGTTATAACGTAATACGTTATATGGTATAACGTTATAACGTAATACGTTATATGGTATAACGGTATAACGTATTACGTTATATAATATAACGTTATATGGTATAACGTTATAACGTAATACGTTATATGGTATAAAGTTACAACGTATTACGTTATATAGTATAACGTTATATGCTAAAACGTTATAACGTAATACGTTATATGGTATAACGTTATAACGTAATACGTTATACGGTATAACGTTAAAACGTATTACGTTATATGGTATTACGTTATAACGTATTACGTTATATAGTATAACGATATATGCTAAAACGTTATAACGTAATACGTTATATGGTATAACGTTATAACGTATTACGTTATATGGTATTACGTTATAACGTATTACGTTATATAGTATAACGATATATGCTAAAACGTTATAACGTAATACGTTATATGGTATAACGTTATAACGTAATACGTTATACGGTTTAACGTTAAGACGTATTACGTTATATGGTATTACGTTATAACGTATTACGTTATATAGTATAACGATATATGCTAAAACGTTATAACGTAATACGTTATATGGTATAAAGTTACAACGTATTACGTTATATAGTATAACGTTATATGCTAAAACGTTATAACGTAATACGTTATATGGTATAACGTTATAACGTAATACGTTATACGGTATAACGTTAAAACGTATTACGTTATATGGTATTACGTTATAACGTATTACGTTATATAGTATAACGATATATGCTAAAACGTTATAACGTAATACGTTATATGGTATAACGTTATAACGTATTACGTTATATGGTATTACGTTATAACGTATTACGTTATATAGTATAACGATATATGCTAAAACGTTATAACGTAATACGTTATATGGTATAACGTTATAACGTAATACGTTATACGGTATAACGTTAAGACGTATTACGTTATATGGTATTACGTTATAACGTATTACGTTATATAGTATAACGATATATGCTAAAACGTTATAACGTAATACGTTATATGGTATAACGTTATAACGTAATACGTTATATGGTATAACGTTATAACGCAATACGTTATATGGTACAACGTTATAACGTAATACGTTATATAATATAACGGTAAAACGTATTACGTTATATGGTATAACGATATAACGTATTACGTTATATGGTATAACGTTATAACGTATTACGTTATATAGTATAACGTTATGTGGTATAACGTTATAACGTAATACGTTATACGGTATAACGTTAAAACGTATTACGTTATATGGTATTACGTTATAACGTATTACGTTATATAGTATAACGATATATGCTAAAACGTTATAACGTAATACGTTATATGGTATAACGTTATAACGTATTACGTTATATAATATAACGATATATGGTATAACGTTATAACGTAATACGTTATACGGTATAAAGTTACAGCGTATTACGTTATATAATATAACGTTATATGCTAAAACGTTATAACGTAATACGTTATATGGTATAACGTTATAACGTAATACGTTATATGGTACAACGTTATAACGTAATACGTTATATAATATAACGTTAAAACGTATAACGTTATATGGCATAACGTTATAACGTAATACGTTATATGGTATAACGTTAAAACGTATTACGTTATATGGTATTACGTTATAACGTATTACGTTATATGGTATTACGTTATAACGTATTACGTTATATAGTATAACGATATATGCTAAAACGTTATAACGTAATACGTTATATGGTATAACGTTAAAACGTATTACGTTATATGGTATTACGTTATAACGTATTACGTTATATACTATAACGATATATGCTAAAACGTTATAACGTAATACGTTATATGGTATAACGTTATAACGTACTACGTTATATGGTATTACGTTATAACGTATTACGTTATATAGTATAGCGATATATGCTAAAACGTTATAACGTAATACGTTATATGGTATAACGTTATAACGTATTACGTTATATGGTATAACGTTATAACGTAATACGTTATATGGTATAACGTTAAAACGTATTACGTTATATAATATAACGTTATATGGTATAACGTTATAACGTAATACGTTATATGGTATAAAGTTACAATGCATTACGATATATAGTATAACGTTATATGGTATAAGGTTATAACGTAATACGCTATATGGTATAACGTTAAAACGTATTACGTTATATAATATAACGTTATATGGTATAACGTTATAACGTAATACGTTATATGGTATAAAGTTACAACGTATTACGTTATATAGTATTACGTTATATGGTATAACGTTATAACGTAATACGATATATGGTATAACGTTATAACGTAATACGTTATATGGTACAACGTTATAACGTAATACGTTATATAATATAACGTTATAACGTAATACGTTATATGGTATAACGTTATAACGTAATACGTTATATGGTATAACGTTAAAACGTAATGCTTTATATGGCATAACGTTATAACGTATTACGTTAGATGGTATAACGTTATAACGTATTACGTTATATAGTATTACGTTATATGGTATAACGTTATAACGTAATACGTTATATGGTATAACGTTATAACGTAATACGTTATATGGTACAACGTTATAACGTAATACGTTATATAATATAACGTTAAAACGTATAACGTTATATGGCATAACGTTATAACGTAATACGTTATATGGTATAACGTTATAACGTAATACGTTATATGGTATAACGTTATAACGTAATACGTTATATGGTATAACGTTATAACGTAATACGTTATATGGTATAACGTTATAACGTATTACGTTATATGGTATAACGTTAAAACATATTACGTTACATAGTATAACGTCATATGGTATAACGTTATAACGTAATACGTTATATGGTATGTCGTTATAACATAATACGTTATATGGTATAACGTCAAAACGTATTACGTTATATAGTATAACGTTATATGTTAATACGTTATAACGTAATACGTTATATGGTATAACGTTATAACGTAATACGTTATATGCTATAACGTTATAACGTACTATGTTAGATAGTGTAACGTTATAACGTATTACGTTATATAATATAACGTTATATGGTATAACGTTATAACGTAATACATTATATGGTATAACGTTATAACGTAATACGATATATGGTACAACGTTCTAATTTAATACGTTATATGGTATAACGTTATAACGTAATACGTTATATGGTATAACGTTAAAACGTAATGCTTTATATGGCATAACGTTATAACGTATTACGTTAGATGGTATAACGTTATAACGTATTACGTTATATAGTATTACGTTTTATGGTATAACGCTATAACGTAATACGTTATATAATATAACGTTAAAACGTATAACGTTATATGGTATAACGTTATAACGTAATACGTTATATGGTATAACGTTATAACGTAATACGTTATATGGTATAACGTTATAACAAAATACGTTATATGGTATAACGTTATAACGTAATACGTTATATGGTATAACGTTATAACGTAATACGTTATATGGTATAACGTTATAACGTAATACGTTATATGGTACAACGTTATAACGTAATACGTTATATAATATAACGTTAAAACGTATTACGTTATATGGTATAACGATATAACGTATTACGTTATATGGTATAACGTTATAACGTATTAGGTTATATAGTATAACGTTATGTGGTATAACGTTATAACGTAATACGTTATACGGTATAACGTTAAAACGTATTACGTTATATGGTATTACGTTATAACGTATTACGTTATATAGTATAACGATATATGCTAAAACGTTATAACGTAATACGTTATATGGTATAACGTTATAACGTATTACGTTATATAATATAACGTTATATGGTATAACGTTATAACGTAATACGTTATATGGTATAAAGTTACAACGTATTACGTTATATAATATAACGTTATATGCTAAAACGTTATAACGTAATACGTTATATGGTATAACGTTATAACGTAATACGTTATACGGTATAACGTTAAAACGTATTACGTTATATGGTATTACGTTATAACGTATTACGTTATATAGTATAACGATATATGCTAAAACGTTATAACGTAATACGTTATATGGTATAACGTTATAACGTACTACGTTATATGGTATTACGTTATAACGTATTACGTTATATAGTATAGCGATATATGCTAAAACGTTATAACGTAATACGTTATATGGTATAACGTTATAACGTATTACGTTATATGGTATAACGTTATAACGTAATACGTTATATGGTATAACGTTAAAACGTATTACGTTATATAATATAACGTTATATGGTATAACGTTATAACGTAATACGTTATATGGTATAAAGTTACAATGCATTACGTTATATAGTATAACGTTATATGGTATAACGTTATAACGTAATACGCAATATGGTATAACGTTAAAACGTATTACGTTATATAATATAACGTTATATGGTATAACGTTATAACGTAATACGTTATATGGTATAAAGTTACAACGTATTACGTTATATAGTATTACGTTATATGGTATAACGTTATAACGTAATACGATATATGGTATAACGTTATAACGTAATACGTTATATGGTACAACGTTATAACGTAATACGTTATATAATATAACGTTATAACGTAATACGTTATATGGTATAACGTTATAACGTAATACGTTATATGGTATAACGTTAAAACGTAATGCTTTATATGGCATAACGTTATAACGTATTACGTTAGATGGTATAACGTTATAACGTATTACGTTAGATGGTATAACGTTATAACGTATTACGTTATATAGTATTACGTTATATGGTATAACGTTATAACGTAATACGTTATATGGTATAACGTTATAACGTAATACGTTATATGGTACAACGTTATAACGTAATACGTTATATGGTATGTCGTTATAACATAATACGTTATATGGTATAACGTCAAAACGTATTACGTTATATAGTACAACGTTATATGTTAATACGTTATAACGTAATACGTTATATGGTATAACGTTATAAGGTAATACGTTATAGGCTATAACGTTATAACGTACTATGTTAGATAGTGTAACGTTATAACGTATTACGTTATATAATATAACGTTATATGGTATAACGTTATAACGTAATACGTTATATGGTATAACGTTATAACGTAATACGATATTTGGTACAACGTTCTAATTTAATACGTTATATGGTATAACGTTATAACGTAATGCTTTATATGGTATAACGTTATAACGTATTACGTGATATGGTATAACGTTATAACGTATTACGTTATATAGTATTACGTTATATGGTATAACGTTATAACGTAATACGTTAGATGGTATAACATTATAACGTAATGCGTTATATGGTACAACGTTATAACGTAATACGTTATATGGTATAACGTTATAACGTAATACGTAATATGGTATAACGTTAAAACGTAATGCTTTATATGGCATAACGTTATAACGTATTACGATATATCGTATAACGTTATAACGTATTACGTTATATAGTATAACGTTATGTGGTATAACGTTATAACGTAATGCGTTATATGGTATGACGTTAAAACGTATTCCGTTATACAGTATAACATTATATGGTATAACGTTATAACGTAATACGTTATATGGTATAACGTTATTACGTAATATGTTATATGGTACAACGTTATAACTTATTACGTTATATGGTATAACGTTATAACGTATTGCGTTATATAGTATTACGTTATATGGTATAACGTTATAACGTAATACGTTATATGGTATAACATTATAACGTAATACGTTATATGGTACAACGTTATAACGTAATACGTTATATGGTATAATGTTATAACGTAATACGTTATATGGTATAACGTTAAAACGTAATGCTTTATATGGCATAACGTTATAACGTATTACGTTAGATGGTATAACGTTATAACGTAATACGATATATGGTACTACGTTATAATTTAATACGTTATATGGTACAACGTTATAACTTATTACGTTATATGGTATAACGTTATAACGTATTGCGTTATATAGTATTACGTTATATGGTATAACGTTATAACGTAATACGTTATGTGGTATAACATTATAACGTATTACGATATATCGTATAACGTTATAACGTATTACGTTATATAGTATAACGTTATATGGTATAACGTTATAACGTAATGCTTTATATGGCATAACGTTATAACGTATTACGTTAGATGGTATAACGTTATAACGTATTACGTTATATAGTATTACGTTTTATGGTATAACGCTATAACGTAATACGTTATATAATATAACGTTAAAACGTATAACGTTATATGGTATAACGTTATAACGTAATACGTTATATGGTATAACGTTATAACGTAATACGTTATATGGTATAACGTTATAACAAAATACGTTATATGGTATAACGTTATAACGTAATACGTTATATGGTATAACGTTATAACGTAATACGTTATATGGTATAACGTTATAACGTAATACGTTATATGGTACAACGTTATAACGTAATACGTTATATAATATAACGTTAAAACGTATTACGTTATATGGTATAACGATATAACGTATTACGTTATATGGTATAACGATATAACGTATTACGTTATATGGTATAACGTTATAACGTATTAGGTTATATAGTATAACGTTATGTGGTATAACGTTATAACGTAATACGTTATACGGTATAACGTTAAAACGTATTACGTTATATGGTATTACGTTATAACGTATTACGTTATATAGTATAACGATATATGCTAAAACGTTATAACGTAATACGTTATATGGTATAACGTTATAACGTATTACGTTATATAATATAACGTTATATGGTATATCGTTATAACGTAATACGTTATATGGTATAAAGTTACAACGTATTACGTTATATAATATAACGTTATATGCTAAAACGTTATAACGTAATACGTTATATGGTATAACGTTATAACGTAATACGTTATACGGTATAACGTTAAAACGTATTACGTTATATGGTATTACGTTATAACGTATTACGTTATATAGTATAACGATATATGCTAAAACGTTATAACGTAATACGTTATATGGTATAACGTTATAACGTACTACGTTATATGGTATTACGTTATAACGTATTACGTTATATAGTATAGCGATATATGCTAAAACGTTATAACGTAATACGTTATATGGTATAACGTTATAACGTATTACGTTATATGGTATAACGTTATAACGTAATACGTTATATGGTATAACGTTAAAACGTATTACGTTATATAATATAACGTTATATGGTATAACGTTATAACGTAATACGTTATATGGTATAAAGTTACAATGCATTACGTTATATAGTATAACGTTATATGGTATAACGTTATAACGTAATACGCAATATGGTATAACGTTAAAACGTATTACGTTATATAATATAACGTTATATGGTATAACGTTATAACGTAATACGTTATATGGTATAAAGTTACAACGTATTACGTTATATAGTATTACGTTATATGGTATAACGTTATAACGTAATACGATATATGGTATAACGTTATAACGTAATACGTTATATGGTACAACGTTATAACGTAATACGTTATATAATATAACGTTATAACGTAATACGTTATATGGTATAACGTTATAACGTAATACGTTATATGGTATAACGTTAAAACGTAATGCTTTATATGGCATAACGTTATAACGTATTACGTTAGATGGTATAACGTTATAACGTATTACGTTATATAGTATTACGTTATATGGTATAACGTTATAACGTAATACGTTATATGGTATAACGTTATAACGTAATACGTTATATGGTACAACGTTATAACGTAATACGTTATATAATATAACGTTAAAACGTATAACGTTATGTGGCATAACGTTATAACGTAATACGTTAGATGGTATAACGTTATAACGTATTACGTTATATAGTATTACGTTATATGGTATAACGTTATAACGTAATACGTTATATGGTATAACGTTATAACGTAATACGTTATATGGTACAACGTTATAACGTAATACGTTATATGGTATGTCGTTATAACATAATACGTTATATGGTATAACGTCAAAACGTATTACGTTATATAGTACAACGTTATATGTTAATACGTTATAACGTAATACGTTATATGGTATAACGTTATAACGTAATACGTTATAGGCTATAACGTTATAACGTACTATGTTAGATAGTGTAACGTTATAACGTATTACGTTATATAATATAACGTTATATGGTATAACGTTATAACGTAATACGTTATATGGTATAACGTTATAACGTAATACGATATTTGGTACAACGTTCTAATTTAATACGTTATATGGTATAACGTTATAACGTAATGCTTTATATGGTATAACGTTATAACGTATTACGTGATATGGTATAACGTTATAACGTATTACGTTATATAGTATTACGTTATATGGTATAACGTTATAACGTAATACGTTAGATGGTATAACATTATAACGTAATGCGTTATATGGTACAACGTTATAACGTAATACGTTATATGGTATAACGTTATAACGTAATACGTAATATGGTATAACGTTAAAACGTAATGCTTTATATGGCATAACGTTATAACGTATTACGATATATCGTATAACGTTATAACGTATTACGTTATATAGTATAACGTTATATGGTATAACGTTATAACGTAATGCGTTATATGGTATGACGTTAAAACGTATTCCGTTATACAGTATAACATTATATGGTATAACGTTATAACGTAATACGTTATATGGTATAACGTTATTACGTAATATGTTATATGGTACAACGTTATAACTTATTACGTTATATGGTATAACGTTATAACGTATTGCGTTATATAGTATTACGTTATATGGTATAACGTTATAACGTAATACGTTATATGGTATAACATTATAACGTAATACGTTATATGGTACAACGTTATAACGTAATACGTTATATGGTATAACGTTATAACGTAATACGTTATATGGTATAACGTTAAAACGTAATGCTTTATATGGCATAACGTTATAACGTATTACGTTAGATCGTATAACGTTATAACGTAATACGATATATGGTACTACGTTATAATTTAATACGTTATATGGTACAACGTTATAACTTATTACGTTATATGGTATAACGTTATAACGTATTGCGTTATATAGTATTACGTTATATGGTATAACGTTATAACGTAATACGTTATGTGGTATAACATTATAACGTATTACGATATATCGTATAACGTTATAACGTATTACGTTATATAGTATAACGTTATATGGTATAACGTTATAACGTAATGCGTTATATGGTATAACGTTAAAACGTATTCCGTTATACAGTATAACATTATATGGAATAACGTTATAACGTAATACGTTATATGGTATAACGTTATAACGTAATACGTTATATGGTACAACGTTATAACTTATTACGTTATATGGTATAACGTTATAACGTATTGCGTTATATGGTATAACGTTATAACGTATTACGTTATATGGTATAACGTTAAAACATATTACGTTACATAGTATAACGTCATATGGTATAACGTTATAACGTAATACGTTATATGGTATGTCGTTATAACATAATAAGTTATATGGTATAACGTTAAAACGTATTCCGTTATACAGTATAACATTATATGGAATAACGTTATAACGTAATACGTTATATGGTATAACGTTATAACGTAATACGTTATATGGTATAACATTATAACGTAATACGTTATATGGTACAACGTTATAACGTAATACGTTATATGGTATAACGTTATAACGTAATACGTTATATGGTATAACGTTAAAACGTAATGCTTTATATCGCATAACGTTATAACGTATTACGTTAGATGGTATAACGTTATAACGTATTACGTTATATAGTATTACGTTATATGGTATAACGATATAACGTAATACGTTATATGGTATAACGTTAAAACGTAATGGTTTATATCGCATAACGTTACAACGTATTACGTTAGATGGTATAACGTTATAACGTATTACGTTATATAGTATTACGTTATATGGTATAACGTTATAACGTAATACGTTATATGGTATAACGTTATAACGTAATACGTTATATGGTACAACGTTATAACGTAATACGTTATATAATATAACGTTAAAACGTATAACGTTATATGGTATAACGTTATAACGTAATACGTTATATGGTATAACGTTATAACGTAATAACTTATATGGTATAACGTTATAACGTAATACGTTATATGGTATAACGTTATAACGTAATACGTTATATGGTATAACGTTATAACGTATTACGTTATATGGTATAACGTTAAAACATATTACGTTACATAGTATAACGTCATATGGTATAACGTTATAACGTAATACGTTATATGGTATGTCGTTATAACATAATAAGTTATATGGTATAACGTCAAAACGTATTACGTTATATAGTATAACGTTATATGTTAATACGTTATAACGTAATACGTCATATGGTATAACGTTATAACGTAATACGTTATATGCTATAACGTTATAACGTACTATGTTCGATAGTGTAACGTTATAACGTATTACGTTATATAATATAACGTTATATGGTATAACGTTATAACGTAATACGTTATATGGTATAACGTTATAACGTAATACGATATATGGTACTACGTTATAATTTAATACGTTATATGGTATAACGTTATAACGTAATGCTTTATATGGTATAACGTTATAACGTAATACGTTATGTAGTAGAGCGTTATAACGTAATGCTTTATATGGTATAACGTTATAACGTATTACGTGATATGGTATAACGTTATAACGTATTACGTTATATAGTATTACGTTATATGGTATAACGTTATAACGTAATACGTTAGATGGTATAACATTATAACGTAATGCGTTATATGGTACAACGTTATAACGTAATACGTTATATGGTATAACGTTAAAACGTAATGCTTTATATGGCATAACGTTATAACGTATTACGATATATCGTATAACGTTATAACGTATTACGTTATATAGTATAACGTTATATGGTATACCGTTATAACGTAATGCGTTATATGGTATAACGTTAAAACGTATTCCGTTATACAGTATAACATTATATGGTATAACGTTATAACGTAATACGTTATATGGTATAACGTTATAACGTAATACGTTATATGGTACAACGTTATAACTTATTACGTTATATGGTATAACGTTATAACGTATTGCGTTATATAGTATTACGTTATATGGTATAACGTTATAACGTAATACGTTATATGGTATACATTATAACGTAATACGTTATATGGTACAACGTTATAACGTAATACGTTATATGGTATAACGTTATAACGTAATACGTTATATGGTATAACGTTAAAACGTAATGCTTTATATGGCATAACGTTATAACGTATTACGTTAGATGGTATAACGTTATAACGTATTACGTTATATAGTATTACGTTATATGGTATAACGTTATAACGTAATACGTTATATGGTATAACGTTAAAACGTAATGCTTTATATCGCATAACGTTATAACGTATTATGTTAGATGGTATAACGTTATAACGTATTACGTTATATAGTATTACGTTATATGGTATAACGTTATAACGTAATACGTTATATGGTATAACGTTATAACGTAATACGTTATATGGTACAACGTTATAACGTAATACGTTATATAATATAACGTTAAAACGTATAACGTTATATGGTATAACGTTATAACGTATTGCGTTATATAGTATTACGTTATATGGTATAACGTTATAACGTAATACGTTATATGGGTATAACATTATAACGTAATACGTTATATGGTACAACGTTATAACGTAATACGTTATATGGTATAACGTTATAACGTAATACGTTATATGGTATAACGTTAAAACGTAATGCTTTATATGGCATAACGTTATAACGTATTACGTTAGATGGTATAACGTTATAACGTATTACGTTATATAGTATTACGTTATATGGTATAACGTTATAATGTAATACGTTATATGGTATAACGTTAAAACGTAATGCTTTATATCGCATAACGTTATAACGTATTACGTTAGATGGTATAACGTTATAACGTATTACGTTATATAGTATTACGTTATATGGTATAACGTTATAACGTAATACGTTATATGCTATAACGTTATAACGTAATACGATATATGGTACTACGTTATAATTTAATACGTTATATGGTATAACGTTATAACGTAATGCTTTATATGGTATAACGTTATAACGTAATACGTTATGTAGTAGAGCGTTATAACGTAATGCTTTATATGGTATAACGTTATAACGTATTACGTGATATGGTATAACGTTATAACGTATTACGTTATATAGTATTACGTTATATGGTATAACGTTATAACGTAATACGTTATATGGTATAACATTATAACGTAATGCGTTATATGGTACAACGTTATAACGTAATACGTTATATGGTATAACGTTATAACGTAATACGTTATATGGTATGTCGTTATAACATAATACGTTATATGGTATAACGTCAAAACGTATTACGTTATATAGTATAACGTTATATGTTAATACGTTATAACGTAATACGTTATATGGTACAACGTTATAACTTATTACGTTATATGGTATAACGTTATAACGTATTGCGTTATATAGTATTACGTTATAACGTAATACGTTATATGGTACAACGTTATAACTTATTACGTTTTATGGTATAACGTTATAACGTATTGCGTTATATAGTATTACGTTATATGGTATAACGTTATAACGTAATACGTTATATGGTATAACATTATAACGTAATACGTTATATGGTACAACGTTATAACGTAATACGTTATATGGTATAACGTTATAACGTAATACGTTATATGGTATAACGTTAAAACGTAATGCTTTATATGGCATACGTTATAACGTATTACGTTAGATGGTATAACGTTAATAACGTATTACGTTATATAGTATTACGTTATATGGTATAACGTTATAACGTAATACGTTATATGGTATAACGTTAAAACGTAATGCTTTATATCGCATAACGTTATAACGTATTATGTTAGATGGTATAACGTTATAACGTATTACGTTATATAGTATTACGTTATATGGGTATAACGTTATAACGTAATACGTTATATGGTATAACGTTATAACGTAATACGTTATATGGTACAACGTTATAACGTAATACGTTATATAATATAACGTTAAAACGTATAACGTTATATGGTATAACGTTATAACGTATTGCGTTATATAGTATTACGTTATATGGTATAACGTTATAACGTAATACGTTATATGGTTTAACATTATAACGTAATACGTTATATGGTACAACGTTATAACGTAATACGTTATATGGTATAACGTTATAACGTAATACGTTATATGGTATAACGTTAAAACGTAATGCTTTATATGGCATAACGTTATAACGTATTACGTTAGATGGTATAACGTTATAACGTATTACGTTATATAGTATTACGTTATATGGTATAACGTTATAATGTAATACGTTATATGGTATAACGTTAAAACGTAATGCTTTATATCGCATAACGTTATAACGTATTACGTTAGATGGTACAACGTTATAACTTATTACGTTATATGGTATAACGTTATAACGTATTGCGTTATATGGTATAACGTTATAACGTATTACGTTATATGGTATAACGTTAAAACATATTACGTTACATAGTATAACGTCATATGGTATAACGTTATAACGTAATACGTTATATGGTATGTCGTTATAACATAATAAGTTATATGGTATAACGTTAAAACGTATTCCGTTATACAGTATAACATTATATGGAATAACGTTATAACGTAATACGTTATATGGTATAACGTTATAACGTAATACGTTATATGGTATAACATTATAACGTAATACGTTATATGGTACAACGTTATAACGTAATACGTTATATGGTATAACGTTATAACGTAATACGTTATATGGTATAACGTTAAAACGTAATGCTTTATATCGCATAACGTTATAACGTATTACGTTAGATGGTATAACGTTATAACGTATTACGTTATATAGTATTACGTTATATGGTATAACGATATAACGTAATACGTTATATGGTATAACGTTAAAACGTAATGGTTTATATCGCATAACGTTACAACGTATTACGTTAGATGGTATAACGTTATAACGTATTACGTTATATAGTATTACGTTATATGGTATAACGTTATAACGTAATACGTTATATGGTATAACGTTATAACGTAATACGTTATATGGTACAACGTTATAACGTAATACGTTATATAATATAACGTTAAAACGTATAACGTTATATGGTATAACGTTATAACGTAATACGTTATATGGTATAACGTTATAACGTAATAACTTATATGGTATAACGTTATAACGTAATACGTTATATGGTATAACGTTATAACGTAATACGTTATATGGTATAACGTTATAACGTATTACGTTATATGGTATAACGTTAAAACATATTACGTTACATAGTATAACGTCATATGGTATAACGTTATAACGTAATACGTTATATGGTATGTCGTTATAACATAATAAGTTATATGGTATAACGTCAAAACGTATTACGTTATATAGTATAACGTTATATGTTAATACGTTATAACGTAATACGTCATATGGTATAACGTTATAACGTAATACGTTATATGCTATAACGTTATAACGTACTATGTTCGATAGTGTAACGTTATAACGTATTACGTTATATAATATAACGTTATATGGTATAACGTTATAACGTAATACGTTATATGGTATAACGTTATAACGTAATACGATATATGGTACTACGTTATAATTTAATACGTTATATGGTATAACGTTATAACGTAATGCTTTATATGGTATAACGTTATAACGTAATACGTTATGTAGTAGAGCGTTATAACGTAATGCTTTATATGGTATAACGTTATAACGTATTACGTGATATGGTATAACGTTATAACGTATTACGTTATATAGTATTACGTTATATGGTATAACGTTATAACGTAATACGTTAGATGGTATAACATTATAACGTAATGCGTTATATGGTACAACGTTATAACGTAATACGTTATATGGTATAACGTTAAAACGTAATGCTTTATATGGCATAACGTTATAACGTATTACGATATATCGTATAACGTTATAACGTATTACGTTATATAGTATAACGTTATATGGTATACCGTTATAACGTAATGCGTTATATGGTATAACGTTAAAACGTATTCCGTTATACAGTATAACATTATATGGTATAACGTTATAACGTAATACGTTATATGGTATAACGTTATAACGTAATACGTTATATGGTACAACGTTATAACTTATTACGTTATATGGTATAACGTTATAACGTATTGCGTTATATAGTATTACGTTATATGGTATAACGTTATAACGTAATACGTTATATGGTATAACATTATAACGTAATACGTTATATGGTACAACGTTATAACGTAATACGTTATATGGTATAACGTTATAACGTAATACGTTATATGGTATAACGTTAAAACGTAATGCTTTATATGGCATAACGTTATAACGTATTACGTTAGATGGTATAACGTTATAACGTATTACGTTATATAGTATTACGTTATATGGTATAACGTTATAACGTAATACGTTATATGGTATAACGTTAAAACGTAATGCTTTATATCGCATAACGTTATAACGTATTATGTTAGATGGTATAACGTTATAACGTATTACGTTATATAGTATTACGTTATATGGTATAACGTTATAACGTAATACGTTATATGGTATAACGTTATAACGTAATACGTTATATGGTACAACGTTATAACGTAATACGTTATATAATATAACGTTAAAACGTATAACGTTATATGGTATAACGTTATAACGTATTGCGTTATATAGTATTACGTTATATGGTATAACGTTATAACGTAATACGTTATATGGTATAACATTATAACGTAATACGTTATATGGTACAACGTTATAACGTAATACGTTATATGGTATAACGTTATAACGTAATACGTTATATGGTATAACGTTAAAACGTAATGCTTTATATGGCATAACGTTATAACGTATTACGTTAGATGGTATAACGTTATAACGTATTACGTTATATAGTATTACGTTATATGGTATAACGTTATAATGTAATACGTTATATGGTATAACGTTAAAACGTAATGCTTTATATCGCATAACGTTATAACGTATTACGTTAGATGGTATAACGTTATAACGTATTACGTTATATAGTATTACGTTATATGGTATAACGTTATAACGTAATACGTTATATGCTATAACGTTATAACGTAATACGATATATGGTACTACGTTATAATTTAATACGTTATATGGTATAACGTTATAACGTAATGCTTTATATGGTATAACGTTATAACGTAATACGTTATGTAGTAGAGCGTTATAACGTAATGCTTTATATGGTATAACGTTATAACGTATTACGTGATATGGTATAACGTTATAACGTATTACGTTATATAGTATTACGTTATATGGTATAACGTTATAACGTAATACGTTATATGGTATAACATTATAACGTAATGCGTTATATGGTACAACGTTATAACGTAATACGTTATATGGTATAACGTTATAACGTAATACGTTATATGGTATGTCGTTATAACATAATACGTTATATGGTATAACGTCAAAACGTATTACGTTATATAGTATAACGTTATATGTTAATACGTTATAACGTAATACGTTATATGGTACAACGTTATAACTTATTACGTTATATGGTATAACGTTATAACGTATTGCGTTATATAGTATTACGTTATAACGTAATACGTTATATGGTACAACGTTATAACTTATTACGTTTTATGGTATAACGTTATAACGTATTGCGTTATATAGTATTACGTTATATGGTATAACGTTATAACGTAATACGTTATATGGTATAACATTATAACGTAATACGTTATATGGTACAACGTTATAACGTAATACGTTATATGGTATAACGTTATAACGTAATACGTTATATGGTATAACGTTAAAACGTAATGCTTTATATGGCATAACGTTATAACGTATTACGTTAGATGGTATAACGTTATAACGTATTACGTTATATAGTATTACGTTATATGGTATAACGTTATAACGTAATACGTTATATGGTATAACGTTAAAACGTAATGCTTTATATCGCATAACGTTATAACGTATTATGTTAGATGGTATAACGTTATAACGTATTACGTTATATAGTATTACGTTATATGGTATAACGTTATAACGTAATACGTTATATGGTATAACGTTATAACGTAATACGTTATATGGTACAACGTTATAACGTAATACGTTATATAATATAACGTTAAAACGTATAACGTTATATGGTATAACGTTATAACGTATTGCGTTATATAGTATTACGTTATATGGTATAACGTTATAACGTAATACGTTATATGGTTTAACATTATAACGTAATACGTTATATGGTACAACGTTATAACGTAATACGTTATATGGTATAACGTTATAACGTAATACGTTATATGGTATAACGTTAAAACGTAATGCTTTATATGGCATAACGTTATAACGTATTACGTTAGATGGTATAACGTTATAACGTATTACGTTATATAGTATTACGTTATATGGTATAACGTTATAATGTAATACGTTATATGGTATAACGTTAAAACGTAATGCTTTATATCGCATAACGTTATAACGTATTACGTTAGATGGTATAACGTTATAACGTATTACGTTATATAGTATTACGTTATATGGTATAACGTTATAACGTAATACGTTATATGCTATAACGTTATAACGTAATACGATATATGGTACTACGTTATAATTTAATACGTTATATGGTATAACGTTATAACGTAATGCTTTATATGGTATAACGTTATAACGTAATACGTTATGTAGTAGAGCGTTATAACGTAATGCTTTATATGGTATAACGTTATAACGTATTACGTGATATGGTATAACGTTATAAGGTATTACGTTATATAGTATTACGTTATATGGTATAACGTTATAACGTAATACGTTATATGGTATAACATTATAACGTAATGCGTTATATGGTACAACGTTATAACGTAATACGTTATATGGTATAACGTTATAACGTAATACGTTATATGGTATGTCGTTATAACATAATACGTTATATGGTATAACGTCAAAACGTATTACGTTATATAGTATAACGTTATATGTTAATACGTTATAACGTAATACGTTATATGGTACAACGTTATAACTTATTACGTTATATGGTATAACGTTATAACGTATTGCGTTATATAGTATTACGTTATATGGTATAACGTTATAACGTAATACGTTATATGGTATAACATTATAACGTTATACGTTATATGGTACAACGTTATAACGTAATACGTTATATGGTATAACGTTATAACGTAATACGTTATATGGTATAACGTTAAAACGTAATGCTTTATATGGCATAACGTTATAACGTATTACGTTAGATGGTATAACGTTATAACGTATTACGTTATATAGTATTACGTTATATGGTATAACGTTATAACGTAATACGTTATATGGTATAACGTTATAACGTATTACGTTATATGGTATAACGTTATAACGTATTACGTTATATAGTATTACGTTATATGGTATAACGATATAACGTAATACGTTATATGGTACAACGTTATAACGTAATACGTTATATAATATAACGTTAAAACGTATAACGTTATATGGTATAACGTTATAACGTAAAACGTTATATGGTATATCGTTATAACGTAATACGTTATATGGTACAACGTTATAACGTAATACGTTATATAATATTAGGTTAAGTAAAAAGTTCTGAGCGTTTTTCGCTAGATGTCTTTAGTGAGCCATATCTCACGATGTGCACATCGCATCGAGTCATAGTATACACCGATTTCAAGGTGATATTACGCATCAAAAAGGTTCTTTGTCAGTTTTGTGTTCGGTGAAGCCAGTTGTGTGTTACAGCGTTCGAAAATGGAGATAAAAAAAGAGAAAATTCGATACATTCTTCAGTACCACTACGACCAAGGTGAAAAGGCGGAGCAGGCGGCCAAAAAAATTTGTGCTGTTTATGGACCCAGTACAGTATCG
The DNA here is from genome assembly GCF_040668555.2 of Bombus flavifrons. Taxonomy (NCBI): domain Eukaryota; kingdom Metazoa; phylum Arthropoda; class Insecta; order Hymenoptera; family Apidae; genus Bombus; species Bombus flavifrons. The sequence goes on along the minus strand of NW_027184813.1, from coordinate 35,656 downwards.
AATGCAACAGCAAAGCGGTGGTTCCAACGATTCCGTTCTGGTAATATGGACGTCGAAGATGAGGCACGCTCTGGTAGGCCAATCGTCGAAAATGTGGATAAAATCATGGAAATCGTCGAGTCGGACCGGCATGTGAGCACTTATTCCATTGCCCAGGAACTGAAGATTAGCCAGAAAACCGTTTGGAACCATTTGCATAAGGCTGGTCTCAAGAAGAAGCTCGACGTATGGTTGCCACATGAATTGACGCAAAAGAACCTTTTGGACCGAATTGATGCCTGCGATTCTTTGTTGAGACGTAACGAAATCGACCCATTTTTGAAGCGGATGGTGACTGGCGATGAAAAATGGGTCACATACGAGAACAACAGCCGAAAAAGATCGTGGTCCAATCGCGGTGGGCCGGCCCAAACGATCGCCAAGCGTGGATTAACGGCCAAGAAGGTTTTATTGTGTGTTTGGTGGGATTGGAAGGGAATCATCCATTATGAGCTGCTCCCATCGGGGCAAACACTTAATTCGGACCTCTATTGTCAACAACTGACCAGACTGAAGCAGGCGATCGACCAGAAGCGGCCAGAATTGGCCAATAGGAAAGGTGTTGTGTTCCATCAAGACAACGCCAGGCCGCACACATCTTTAACGACGCGTCAGAAGCTCCGAGAGCTTGGCTGGGAGGTTCTATCGCATCCGCCGTACAGTCCAGACCTGGCACCAAGCGATTATCACCTTTTTAAGTTTTTGCAAAATTTTCTTGATGGTACAAAACTGGCCTCAAGAGAGGCTTGTGAAAATGAGCTGGTCAAGTTTTTTACCAATAGGGACGAGGACTTCTTCAACCGCGGAATTATGAAATTGCCTTCAAAATGGACAAAAGTAATCGAACAAAACGGCGCATATTTAATCTAAATCGAATAATCTTGACTATGTTAATTTCATCGTCGAAATAAAGCGAAAAAGCGCTCAGAACTTTTTACTTCACCTAATATAACGTTAAAACGTATTACGTTATATAGTATAACGTTATGTGGTATAACGTTATAACGTAATACGTTATACGGTATAACGTTAAAACGTATTACGTTATATGGTATTACGTTATAACGTATTACATTATATAGTATAACGATATATGCTAAAACGTTATAACGTAATACGTTATATGGTATAACGTTATAACGTATTACGTTATATGGTATAACGTTATAACGTAATACGTTATATGGTATGTCGTTATAACGAAATACGTTATCTGGTATAACGTTATAACGTAATACGTTATATGGTATAACGTTATAACGTAATACGTTATATGGTATAACGTTATAACGTATTACGTTATATAATATAACGTTATATGGTATAACGCTATAACGTAATACGTTATATGGTATAAAGTTACAACGTATTACGTTATATAGTATAACGTTATATGCTAAAACGTTATAACGTAATACGTTATATGGTATAACGTTATAACGTAATACGTTATACGGTATAACGTTAAAACGTATTACGTTATATGGTATTACGTTATAACGTATTACGTTATATAGTATAACGATATATGCTAAAACGTTATAACGTAATACGTTATATGGTATAACGTTATAACGTATTACGTTATATGGTATTACGTTATAACGTATTACGTTATATAGTATAACGATAAATGCTAAAACGTTATAACGTAATACCTTATATGGTATAACGTTATAACGTATTACGTTATATGGTATAACGTTATAACGTAATACGTTATATGGTATAACGTTAAAACGTATTACGTTATATAATATAACGTTATATGGTATAACGTTATAACGTAATACGTTATGTAGTAGAGCGTTATAACGTAATGCTTTATATGGTATAACGTTATAACGTATTACGTGTTATGGTATAACGTTATAACGTATTACGTTATATAGTATTACGTTATATGGTATAACGTTATAACGTAATACGTTATATGGTATAACATTATAACGTAATGCGTTATATGGTACAACGTTATAACGTAATACGTTATATGGTATAACGTTATAACGTAATACGTTATATGGTATGTCGTTATAACATAATACGTTATATGGTATAACGTCAAAACGTATTACGTTATATAGTATAACGTTATATGTTAATACGTTATAACGTAATACGTTATATGGTACAACGTTATAACTTATTACGTTATATGGTATAACGTTATGACGTATTGCGTTATATAGTATTACGTTATATGGTATAACGTTATAACGTAATACGTTATATGGTATAACATTATAACGTAATACGTTATATGGTACAACGTTATAACGTAATACGTTATATGGTATAACGTTATAACGTAATACGTTATATGGTATAACGTTAAAACGTAATGCTTTATATGGCATAACGTTATAACGTATTACATTAGATGGTATAACGTTATAACGTATTACGTTATATAGTATTACGTTATATGGTATAACGTTATAACGTAATACGTTATATGGTATAACGTTATAACGTATTACGTTATATGGTATAACGTTATAACGTATTACGTTATATAGTATTACGTTATATGGTATAACGTTATAACGTAATACGTTATATGGTACAACGTTATAACGTAATACGTTATATAATATAACGTTAAAACGTATAACGTTATATGGTATAACGTTATAACGTAATACGTTATATGGTATATCGTTATAACGTAATACGTTATATGGTACAACGTTATAACGTAATACGTTATATAATATAACGTTAAAACGTATTACGTTATATGGTATAACGTTATAACGTATTACGTTATATGGTATAACGTTATAACGTATTACGTTATATAGTATAACGATATATGCTAAAGCGTTATAACGTAATACGTTATATGGTATAACGTTATAACGTATTACGTTATATGGTATAACGTTATAACGTAATACGTTATATGGTATGTCGTTATAACGAAATACGTTATCTGGTATAACGTTATAACGTATTACGCTATATAATATAACGTTATATGGTATAACGCTATAACGTAATACGTTATATGGTATAAAGTTACAACGTATTACGTTATATAGTATAACGTTATATGCTAAAACGTTATAACGTAATACGTTATTTGGTATAACGTTATAACGTAATACGTTATATGGTATAACGTTATAACGTAATACGTTATATGGTATTACGTTATAACGTATTACGTTATATAGTATAACGATATATGCTAAAACGTTATAACGTAATACGTTATATGGTATAACGTTATAACGTATTACGTTATATGGTATTACGTTATAACGTATTACGTTATATAGTATAACGATATATGCTAAAACGTTATAACGTAATACGTTATATGGTATAACGTTATAACGTAATACGTTATATGGTATAACGTTATAACGTAATACGTTATATGGTATAACGTTAAAACGTATTACGTTATATAATATAACGTTATATGGTATAACGTTATAACGTAATACGTTATATGGTATAAAGTTACAACGTATTACGTTATATAGTATAACGTTATATGGTATAACGTTATAACGTAATACGTTATATGGTATAACGTTAAAACGTATTACGTTATATAGTATAACGATATATGCTAAAACGTTATAACGTAATACGTTATATGGTATAACGTTATAACGTATTACGTTATATGGTATTACGTTATAACGTATTACGTTATATAGTATAACGATATATGCTAAAACGTTATAACGTAATACGTTATATGGTATAACGTTATAACGTATTACGTTATATGGTATTACGTTATAACGTATTACGTTATATAGTATAACGATATATGCTAAAACGTTATAACGTAATACGTTATATGGTATAACGTTATAACGTATTACGTTATATGGTATAACGTTATAACGTAATACGTTATATGGTATAACGTTAAAACGTATTACGTTATATAATATAACGTTATATGGTATAACGTTATAACGTAATACGTTATATGGTATAAAGTTACAACGTATTACGTTATATAGTATAACGCTATATGGTATAACGTTATAACGTAATACGTTATATGGTATAACGTTAAAACGTATTACGTTATATAGTATAACGTTATATGGTATAACGTTATAACGTAATACGTTATATGGTATAACGTTATAACGTAATACGTTATATGGTATAACGTTATAACGTAATACGTTATATGGTATGTCGTTATAACGTTATACGTTATCTGGTATAACGTTATAACGTAATACGTTATATGGTATAACGTTATAACGTAATACGTTATATGGTATGTCGTTATAACGTAATACGTTATCTGGTATAACGTTAAACGTAATACGTTATATGGTATAACGTTATAACGTAATACGTTATATGGTATAACGTCATAACGTAATACGTTATATGGTATGTCGTTATAACGTAATACGTTATATAGTATAACGTTATATGGTATAACGTTATAACGTAATACGTTATATGGTATAACGTTATAACGTAATACGTTATATGGTATAACGTTAAAACGTATTACGTTATATAGTATAACGTTATATGGTATAACGTTATAACGTAATACGTTATATGGTATAACGTTATAACGTAATACGTTATATGGTATAACGTTATGACGTAATACGTTATATGGTACAACGTTATAACGTAACACGTTATATGGTATAATGTTAAAACGTATTACGTTATATAGTATAACGTTATATGGTATAACGTTATAACGTAATACGTTATATGGTACAACGTTATATCGTAATACGTTATATGGTATAACGTTATAACGTAATACGTTATATGGTATAACGTTAAAACGTAATGCTTTATATGGCATAACGTTATAACGTATTACGATATATCGTATAACGTTATAACTTATTACGTTATATAGTATAACGTCATATGGTATAACATTATAACGTAATACGTTATATGGTATAACGTTAAAACGTAATGCTTTATATGGCATAACGTTATAACGTAATACGATATATTGTATAACGTTATAACGTATTACGTTATATAGTATAACGTTATATGGTATAACGTTATAACGTAATACGTTATATAGTATAACGTTAAAACGTATTACGTTATATAGTATTACGTTATATGGTATAACGTTATAACGTAATACGTTATATGGTATAACATTATAACGTAATACGTTATATGGTACAACGTTATAACGTAATACGTTATATGGTATAACGTTATAACGTAATACGTTATATGGTATAACGTTACAACGTAATACGTTATATGGTATAACGTTATAACGTAATACGTTATATGCTATAACGTTATAACGTAATACGTTATATGGTATAACGTTATAACGTAATACGTTATATGGTATAAAGTTACAACGTATTACGTTATATAGTATAACGTTATATGGTATAACGTTATAACGTAATACGTTATATGGTGTAACGTTATAACGTATTACGTTATATGGTACAACGTTATAACTTGTTACGTTATATGGTATAACGTTATAACGTATTAGGTTATATAGTATTACGTTATATGGTATAGCGTTATAACGTAATACGTTATATGGTATAACGTTATAACGTAATACGTTATATGGTATAACGTCATAACGTAATACGTTATATGGTATGTCGTTATAACGTAATACGTTATCTGGTATAACGTTATAACGTAATACGTTATATGGTATAAAGTTAAAACGTATTACGTTATATAGTATAACGTTATATGGTATAACGTTATAACGTAATACGTTATATGGTATAACGTTAAAACGTATTACGTTATATAGTATAACGCTATATGGTATAACGTTATAACGTAATACGTTATATGGTATAACGTTAAAACGTAATACGTTATATGGTATAACGTTATAACGTAATACGTTATATGGTATAACGTTATAACGTAATACGTTATCTGGTATAACGTTATAACGTAATACGTTATATGGTATAACGTTATAACGTAATACGTTATATGGTATAACGTCATAACGTAATACGTTATATGGTATGTCGTTATAACGTAATACGTTATCTGGTATAACGTTATAACGTAATACGTTATATGGTATAAAGTTAAAACGTATTACGTTATATAGTATAACGTTATATGGTATACCGTTATAACGTAATACGTTATATGGTATAACGTTATAACGTAATACGTCATATGGTATAACGTTAAAACGTATTACGTTATATAGTATAACGTTATATGGTTTAACGTTATAACGTAATACGTTATATGGTATAACGTTATAACGTAATACGTTATATGGTATAACGTTATAACGTAATACGTTATATGGTATGTCGTTATAACCTAATACGTTATCTGGTATAACGTTATAACGTAATACGTTATATGGTATAACGTTATAGCGTAATACGTTATATGGTATAACGTCATAACGTAATACGTTATATGGTATAACGTTATAACGTATTACGTTATATAATATAACGTTATATGGTATAACGTTATAACGTAATACGTTATATGGTATAAAGTTAAAACGTATTACGTTATATAGTATAACGTTATATGGTATAACGTTATAACGTAATACGTTATATGGTATAACGTTATAACGTATTACGTTATATGGTATAACGTTATAACGTATTACGTTATGTAGTTTAGCGTTATATGGTATAACGTTATAACGTATAACGTTATGTAGTAGAGCGTTATAACGTAATGCTTTATATGGTATAACGTTATAACGTAATACGTTATATGGTATAACGTTATAACGTATTACGTTATATGGTATAACGTTATGACGTATTACGTTATGTAGTTTAGCGTTACATGGTATATCGTTATAACGTATTACGTTATGTAGTAGAGCGTTATAACGTAATGCTTTATATGGTATAACGTTATAACGTATTACGTTATATGGTATAACTTTATAACGTATTACGTTATATAGTATTACGTAATATGGTATAGCGTTATAACGTAATACGTTATATGGTATAACATTATAACGTAATACGTTATATGGTACAACGTTATATCGTAATACGTTATATGGTATAACGTTATAACGTAATACGTTATATGGTATAACGTTAAAACGTAATGCTTTACATGGCATAACGTTATAACGTATTACGATATATCGTATAACGTTATAACTTATTACGTTATATAGTATAACGTCATATGGTATAACATTATAACGTAATACGTTATATCGTATAACGTTAAAACGTATTACGTTATATATTATAACGTTATATGGTATAATGTTATAACGTAATACGTTATATGGTATAACGTTATAACGCAATACGTTATATGGTACCACGTTATAACGTAATACGTTATATAATATAACGTTAAAACGTATTACGTTATATGGTATAACGTTATAACGTAATACGTTATATGGTATAACGTTCTAACGTATTACGTTATATTATATAACGTTATATGTTATAACGTTATAACGTAATACGTTATATGGTATAACGTTAAAACGTATTACGTTATATAGTATAACGTTATATGGTATAACGTTATAACGTAATACCTTATATGGTATAACATTATAACGTAATACGTTATATGGTACAACGTTATAAGGTAATACGTTATATGGTATAACGTTATAGAGTAATACGTTATATGGTATAACGTTAAAACGTAATGCTTTATATGGCATAACGTTATAACGTATTACGATATATCGTATAACGTTATAACGTATTACGTTATATAGTATAACGTTATATGGTATAACGTTATAACGTAATACGTTATATGGTATAACATTATAACGTAATACGTTATATGGTATAACGTTAAAACGTATTACGTTATATGGTATAACGATATAACGTATTACGTTATATAGTATAACGATATATGCTAAAACGTTATAACGTAATACGTTATATGGTATAACGTTATAACGTATTACGTTATATGGTATAACGTTATAACGTAATACGTTATATGGTATGTCGTTATAGCGTAATACGTTATCTGGTATAACGTTAGAACGTAATACGTTATATGGTATAACGTTACAACGTAATACGTTATATGGTATAACGTTATAACGTAATAGGTTATATGGTATAACGTTATGACGTATTACGTTATGTAGTATAGCGTTATATGGTATAATGTTATAAGGTATTGCGTTATGTAGTATAACGTTATAACGTAATACGTTATATGGTATAATGTTATAACGTAATACGTTATATGCTATAACGCTATAACGTAATACGTTATTTGGTATAACGTTATTTCGTATTACGTTATATGGTATAACGTTATAACGTAATACGTTATATGGTATAACGTTATAACGTAACACGTTATATGGTATAATGTTATAACGTAGTACGTTATATAGTATAAAGTTATATGGTATAACGTTATAACGTAATACGTTATATTGTATAACGTTATAACTTATTACGTTATATGGTATAACGTTATAACGTATTACGTTATGTAGTTTAGCGTTATATGGTATAACGTTATAACGTCTTACGTTATGTAGTAGAGCATTATAACGTAATGCTTTATATGGTATAACGTTATAACGTATTACGTTATATGGTATTACGTTATAACGTATTACGTTATATAGTATAACGTTATATGGTATAACGTTATAACGTAATACGTTTTATGGTACAACGTTATAACGTAATACGTTATATGGTATAACGCTATAACGTAATACGTTATATGGTATAACGTTAAAACGTAATGCTTTATATGGCATAACGTTATAACGTATTACGATATATTGTATAACGTTATAACGTATTACGTTATATAGTATAACGTTATATGGTATAACGTTATAACGTAATACGTTATATAGTATAACGTTAAAACGTATTACGTTATATAGTATTACGTTATATGGTATAACGTTATAACGTAATACGTTATATGGTATGTCGTTATAGCGTAATACGTTATCTGGTATAACGTTATAACGTAATACGTTATATGGTATGTCGTTATAACGTAATACGTTATCTGGTATAACGTTATAACGTAATACGTTATATGGTATAACGTTATAACGTAATACGTTATATGGTATAACAACATAACGTAATACGTTATATGGTATAACGTTAAAACGTATTACGTTATATAGCATAACGTTATATGGTATAACGTTATAACGTAATACGTTATATGGTATAACGTTATAACGTAATACGTTATATGGTATAACGTTATAACGTAAAACGTTATATGGTATGTCGTTATAACGTAATACGTTATCTGGTATAACGTTAGAACGTATTACGTTATATAGTATTACGTTATATGGTATAACGTTATAACGTAATACGTTATATGGTATAACATTATAACGTAATACGTTATATGGTATAACGTTAAAACGTATTACGTTATATAGTATAACGTTATTTGTGTATAACGTTATAACGTAATACGTTATATGGTATAACGTTATAACGTAATACGTTATATGGTATAACGTTATAACGTAATACGTTATATGGTATGTCGTTATAACGTAATACGTTATCTGGTATAACGTTATAACGTAATACGTTATATGGTATAACGTTATAACGTAATACGTTAAATGGTATAACGTCATAACGTAATACGTTATATGGTGTAACGTTATAACGTAATACGTTATATGGTATAACTTTATAACGTAATACGTTATATGGTATAACGTTATAACGTAATACGTTATATGGTATGTCGTTATAACGTAATACGTTATCTGGTATAACGTTAGAACGTATTACGTTATATAGTATTACGTTATATGGTATAACGTTATAACGTAATACGTTATATGGTATAACATTATAACGTAATACGTTATATGGTATAACGTTAAAACGTATTACGTTATATAGTATAACATTATTTGTGTATAACGTTATAACGTAATACGTTATATGGTATAACCTTATAACGTAATACGTTATATGGCATAACGTTATAACGTAATACGTTATATGGTATGTCGTTATAACGTAATACGTTATCTGGTATAACGTTATAACGTAATACGTTATATGGTATAACGTTATAACGTAATACGTTATATGGTATAACGTTAAAACGTATTACGTTATATAGTATAACGTTATATGGTTTAACGTTATAACGTAATACGTTATATGGTATAACGTTATAACGTAATACGTTATATGGTATAACGTTATAACGTAATACGTTATATGGTATGTCGTTATAACCTAATACGTTATCTGGTATAACGTTATAACGTAATACGTTATATGGTATAACGTTATAGCGTAATACGTTATATGGTATAACTTCATAACGTAATACGTTATATGGTATAACGTTATAACGTATTACGTTATATAATATAACGTTATATGGTATAACGTTATAACGTAATACGTTATATGGTATAAAGTTAAAACGTATTACGTTATATAGTATAACGTTATATGGTATAACGTTATAACGTAATACGTTATATGGTATAACGTTATAACGTATTACGTTATATGGTATAACGTTATAACGTATTACGTTATGTAGTTTAGCGTTATATGGTATAACGTTATAACGTATAACGTTATGTAGTAGAGCGTTATAACGTAATGCTTTATATGGTATAACGTTATAACGTAATACGTTATATGGTATAACGTTATAACGTATTACGTTATATGGTATAACGTTATGACGTATTACGTTATGTAGTTTAGCGTTACATGGTATATCGTTATAACGTATTACGTTATGTAGTAGAGCGTTATAACGTAATGCTTTATATGGTATAACGTTATAACGTATTACGTTATATGGTATAACTTTATAACGTATTACGTTATATAGTATTACGTAATATGGTATAGCGTTATAACGTAATACGTTATATGGTATAACATTATAACGTAATACGTTATATGGTACAACGTTATATCGTAATACGTTATATGGTATAACGTTATAACGTAATACGTTATATGGTATAACGTTAAAACGTAATGCTTTATATGGCATAACGTTATAACGTATTACGATATATCGTATAACGTTATAACTTATTACGTTATATAGTATAACGTCATATGGTATAACATTATAACGTAATACGTTATATCGTATAACGTTAAAACGTATTACGTTATATATTATAACGTTATATGGTATAATGTTATAACGTAATACGTTATATGGTATAACGTTATAACGCAATACGTTATATGGTACCACGTTATAACGTAATACGTTATATAATATAACGTTAAAACGTATTACGTTATATGGTATAACGTTATAACGTAATACGTTATATGGTATAACGTGCTAACGTATTACGTTATATTATATAACGTTATATGTTATAACGTTATAACGTAATACGTTATATGGTATAACGTTAAAACGTATTACGTTATATAGTATAACGTTATATGGTATAACGTTATAACGTAATACGTTATATGGTATAACATTATAACGTAATACGTTATATGGTATAACGTTAAAACGTATTACGTTATATGGTATAACGATATAACGTATTACGTTATATAGTATAACGATATATGCTAAAACGTTATAACGTAATACGTTATATGGTATAACGTTATAACGTATTACGTTATATGGTATAACGTTATAACGTAATACGTTATATGGTATGTCGTTATAGCGTAATACGTTATCTGGTATAACGTTAGAACGTAATACGTTATATGGTATAACGTTACAACGTAATACGTTATATGGTATAACGTTATAACGTAATAGGTTATATGGTATAACGTTATGACGTATTACGTTATGTAGTATAGCGTTATATGGTATAATGTTATAAGGTATTGCGTTATGTAGTATAACGTTATAACGTAATACGTTATATGGTATAATGTTATAACGTAATACATTATATGCTATAACGCTATAACGTAATACGTTATTTGGTATATATAACGTTATTTCGTATTACGTTATATGGTATAACGTTATAACGTAATACGTTATATGGTATAAAGTTAAAACGTATTACGTTATATAGTATAACGTTATATGGTATAACTTTATAACGTAATACGTTATATTGTATAACGTTATAACTTATTACGTTATATGGTATAACGTTATAACGTATTACGTTATGTAGTTTAGCGTTATATGGTATAACGTTATAACGTCTTACGTTATGTAGTAGAGCATTATAACGTAATGCTTTATATGGTATAACGTTATAACGTATTACGTTATATGGTATTACGTTATAACGTATTACGTTATATAGTATAACGTTATATGGTATAACGTTATAACGTAATACGTTTTATGGTACAACGTTATAACGTAATACGTTATATGGTATAACGCTATAACGTAATACGTTATATGGTATAACGTTAAAACGTAATGCTTTATATGGCATAACGTTATAACGTATTACGATATATTGTATAACGTTATAACGTATTACGTTATATAGTATAACGTTATATGGTATAACGTTATAACGTAATACGTTATATAGTATAACGTTAAAACGTATTACGTTATATAGTATTACGTTATATGGTATAACGTTATAACGTAATACGTTATATGGTATAACATTATAACGTAATACGTTATATGGTACAACGTTATAACGTAATACGTTATATGGTATAACGTTATAACGTAATACGTTATATGGTATAACGTTACAACGTAATACGTTATATGGTATAACGTTATAACGTAATACGTTATATGCTATAACGTTATAACGTAATACGTTATATGGTATAACGTTATAACGTAATACGTTATATGGTGTAACGTTATATGGTATAACGTTATAACGTAATACGTTATATGGTATAACGTTATAACGTAATACGTTATATGGTATGTCGTTATAACGTAATACGTTATCTGGTATAACGTTATAACGTAATACGTTATATGGTATAACGTTATAACGTAATACGTTATATGGTATAACAACATAACGTAATACGTTATATGGTATAACGTTAAAACGTATTACGTTATATAGCATAACGTTATATGGTATAACGTTATAACGTAATACGTTATATGGTATAACGTTATAACGTAATACGTTATATGGTATAACGTTATAACGTAATACGTTATATGGTATGTCGTTATAACGTAATACGTTATCTGGTATAACGTTAGAACGTATTACGTTATATAGTATTACGTTATATGGTATAACGTTATAACGTAATACGTTATATGGTATAACATTATAACGTAATACGTTATATGGTATAACGTTAAAACGTATTACGTTATATAGTATAACGTTATTTGTGTATAACGTTATAACGTAATACGTTATATGGTATAACGTTATAACGTAATACGTTATATGGTATAACGTTATAACGTAATACGTTATATGGTATGTCGTTATAACGTAATACGTTATCTGGTATAACGTTATAACGTAATACGTTATATGGTATAACGTTATAACGTAATACGTTAGATGGTATAACGTCATAACGTAATACGTTATATGGTATAACGTTATAACGTAATACGTTATATGGTATAACGTTATAACGTAATACGTTATATGGTATAACGTTATAACGTAATACGTTATATGGTATGTCGTTATGACGTAATACGTTATCTGGTATAACGTTATAACGTAATACGTTAGATGGTATAACGTCATAACGTAATACGTTATATGGTATAACGTTATAACGTAATACGTTATATGGTATAACGTTATAACGTAATACGTTATATGGTATAACGTTAAAACGTATTACGTTATATAGTATAACGTTATATGGTTTAACGTTATAACGTAATACGTTATATGGTATAACGTTATAACGTAATACGTTATATGGTATAACGTTATAACGTAATACGTTATATGGTATGTCGTTATAACCTAATACGTTATCTGGTATAACGTTATAACGTAATACGTTATATGGTATAACGTTATAGCGTAATACGTTATATGGTATAACTTCATAACGTAATACGTTATATGGTATAACGTTATAACGTATTACGTTATATAATATAACGTTATATGGTATAACGTTATAACGTAATACGTTATATGGTATAAAGTTAAAACGTATTACGTTATATAGTATAACGTTATATGGTATAACGTTATAACGTAATACGTTATATGGTATAACGTTATAACGTATTACGTTATATGGTATAACGTTATAACGTATTACGTTATGTAGTTTAGCGTTATATGGTATAACGTTATAACGTATAACGTTATGTAGTAGAGCGTTATAACGTAATGCTTTATATGGTATAACGTTATAACGTAATACGTTATATGGTATAACGTTATAACGTATTACGTTATATGGTATAACGTTATGACGTATTACGTTATGTAGTTTAGCGTTACATGGTATATCGTTATAACGTATTACGTTATGTAGTAGAGCGTTATAACGTAATGCTTTATATGGTATAACGTTATAACGTATTACGTTATATGGTATAACTTTATAACGTATTACGTTATATAGTATTACGTAATATGGTATAGCGTTATAACGTAATACGTTATATGGTATAACATTATAACGTAATACGTTATATGGTACAACGTTATATCGTAATACGTTATATGGTATAACGTTATAACGTAATACGTTATATGGTATAACGTTAAAACGTAATGCTTTATATGGCATAACGTTATAACGTATTACGATATATCGTATAACGTTATAACTTATTACGTTATATAGTATAACGTCATATGGTATAACATTATAACGTAATACGTTATATCGTATAACGTTAAAACGTATTACGTTATATATTATAACGTTATATGGTATAATGTTATAACGTAATACGTTATATGGTATAACGTTATAACGCAATACGTTATATGGTACCACGTTATAACGTAATACGTTATATAATATAACGTTAAAACGTATTACGTTATATGGTATAACGTTATAACGTAATACGTTATATGGTATAACGTTCTAACGTATTACGTTATATTATATAACGTTATATGTTATAACGTTATAACGTAATACGTTATATGGTATAACGTTAAAACGTATTACGTTATATAGTATAACGTTATATGGTATAACGTTATAACTTAATACCTTATATGGTATAACATTATAACGTAATACGTTATATGGTACAACGTTATAAGGTAATACGTTATATGGTATAACGTTATAGAGTAATACGTTATATGGTATAACGTTAAAACGTAATGCTTTATATGGCATAACGTTATAACGTATTACGATATATCGTATAACGTTATAACGTATTACGTTATATAGTATAACGTTATATGGTATAACGTTATAACGTAATACGTTATATGGTATAACATTATAACGTAATACGTTATATGGTATAACGTTAAAACGTATTACGTTATATGGTATAACGATATAACGTATTACGTTATATAGTATAACGATATATGCTAAAACGTTATAACGTAATACGTTATATGGTATAACGTTATAACGTATTACGTTATATGGTATAACGTTATAACGTAATACGTTATATGGTATGTCGTTATAGCGTAATACGTTATCTGGTATAACGTTAGAACGTAATACGTTATATGGTATAACGTTACAACGTAATACGTTATATGGTATAACGTTATAACGTAATAGGTTATATGGTATAACGTTATGACGTATTACGTTATGTAGTATAGCGTTATATGGTATAATGTTATAAGGTATTGCGTTATGTAGTATAACGTTATAACGTAATACGTTATATGGTATAATGTTATAACGTAATACGTTATATGCTATAACGCTATAACGTAATACGTTATTTGGTATAACGTTATTTCGTATTACGTTATATGGTATAACGTTATAACGTAATACGTTATATGGTATAACGTTATAACGTAACACGTTATATGGTATAATGTTATAACGTAGTACGTTATATAGTATAAAGTTATATGGTATAACGTTATAACGTAATACGTTATATTGTATAACGTTATAACTTATTACGTTATATGGTATAACGTTATAACGTATTACGTTATGTAGTTTAGCGTTATATGGTATAACGTTATAACGTCTTACGTTATGTAGTAGAGCATTATAACGTAATGCTTTATATGGTATAACGTTATAACGTATTACGTTATATGGTATTACGTTATAACGTATTACGTTATATAGTATAACGTTATATGGTATAACGTTATAACGTAATACGTTTTATGGTACAACGTTATAACGTAATACGTTATATGGTATAACGCTATAACGTAATACGTTATATGGTATAACGTTAAAACGTAATGCTTTATATGGCATAACGTTATAACGTCTTACGATATATTGTATAACGTTATAACGTATTACGTTATATAGTATAACGTTATATGGTATAACGTTATAACGTAATACGTTATACAGTATAACGTTAAAACGTATTACGTTATATAGTATTACGTTATATGGTATAACGTTATAACGTAATACGTTATATGGTATAACATTATAACGTAATACGTTATATGGTACAACGTTATAACGTAATACGTTATATGGTATAACGTTATAACGTAATACGTTATATGGTATAACGTTACAACGTAATACGTTATATGGTATAACGTTATAACGTAATACGTTATATGATATAACGTTATAACGTAATACGTTATATGGTATAACGTTATAACGTAATACGTTATATGGTATAACGTTATATGGTATAACGTTATAACGTAATACGTTATATGGTATAACGTTATAACGTAATACGTTATATGGTATGTCGTTATAACGTAATACGTTATCTGGTATAACGTTATAACGTAATACGTTATATGGTATAACGTTATAACGTAATACGTTATATGGTATAACAACATAACGTAATACGTTATATGGTATAACGTTAAAACGTATTACGTTATATAGCATAACGTTATATGGTATAACGTTATATCGTAATACGTTATATGGTATAACGTTATAACGTAATACGTTATATGGTATAACGTTATAACGTAATACGTTATATGGTATGTCGTTATAACGTAATACGTTATCTGGTATAACGTTAGAACGTATTACGTTATATAGTATTACGTTATATGGTATAACGTTATAACGTAATACGTTATATGGTATGACATTATAACGTAATACGTTATATGGTATAACGTTAAAACGTATTACGTTATATAGTATAACGTTATTTGTGTATAACGTTATAACGTAATACGTTATATGGTATAACGTTATAACGTAATACGTTATATGGTATAACGTTATAACGTAATACGTTATATGGTATGTCGTTATAACGTAATACGTTATCTGGTATAACGTTATAACGTAATACGTTATATGGTATAACGTTATAACGTAATACGTTAGATGGTATAACGTCATAACGTAATACGTTATATGGTATAACGTTATAACGTATTACGTTATATAATATAACGTTATATGGTATAACGTTATAACGTAATACGTTATATGGTATAAAGTTAAAACGTATTACGTTATATGGTATAACGTTATAACGTATTACGTTATATAATATAACGTTATATGGTATAACGTTATAACGTAATACGTTATATGGTATAAAGTTAAAACGTATTACGTTATATGGTATAACGTTATAACGTATTACGTTATGTAGTTTAGCGTTATATGGTATAACGTTATAACGTATTACGTTATGTAGTAGAGCGTTATAACGTAATGCTTTATATGGTATAACGTTATAACGTATTACGTTATATGGTATAACTTTATAACGTATTACGTTATATAGTATTACGTAATATGGTATAGCGTTATAACGTAATACGTTATATGGTATAACATTATAACGTAATACGTTATATGGTACAACGTTATATCGTAATACGTTATATGGTATAACGTTATAACGTAATACGTTATATGGTATAACGTTAAAACGTAATGCTTTATATGGCATAACGTTATAACGTATTACGATATATCGTATAACGTTATAACTTATTACGTTATATAGTATAACGTCATATGGTATAACATTATAACGTAATACGTTATATAATATAACGTTAAAACGTATTACGTTATATGGTATAACGTTATAACGTAATACGTTATATGGTATAACGTTAAATCGCATTACGTTATATAGTATAACGTTATATGGTATAACGTTATAACGTAATACGTTATATGGTATAACATTATAACGTAATACGTTATATGGTACAACGTTATAACGTAATACGTTATATGGTATAACGTTATAGAGTAATACGTTATATGGTATAACGTTAAAACGTAATGCATTATATGGCATAATGTTATAACGTATTACGATATATCGTATAACGTTATAACGTATTACGTTATATAGTATAACGTTATATGGTATAACGTTATAACGTAATACGTTATATGGTATAACATTATAACGTAATACGTTATATGGTATAACGTTAAAACGTATTACGTTATATGGTATAACGTTATAACGTATTACGTTATATAGTATAACGATATATGCTAAAACGTTATAACGTAATACGTTATATGGTATAACATTATAACGTAATACGTTATATGGTATAACGTTAAAACGTATTACGTTATATGGTATAACGTTATTTCGTATTACGTTATATGGTATAACGTTATAACGTAATACGTTATATGGTATAACGTTATAACGTAACACGTTATATGGTATAATGTTATAACGTAGTACGTTATATGGTATAACGTTATATGCTATAACGTTATAACGTAATACGTTATATGGTATAACGTTATAACTTATTACGTTATATGGTATAACGTTATAACGTATTACGTTATGTAGTTTAGCGTTATATGGTATAACGTTATAATGTCTTACGTTATGTAGTAGAGCATTATAACGTAATGCTTTATATGGTATAACGTTATAACGTATTACGTTATATGGTATTACGTTATATAGTATTACGTTATATGGTATAACGTTATAACTTAATACGTTATATGGTATAATATTATAACGTAATACGTTATATGGTACAACGTTATAACGTAATACGTTATATGGTATAACGCTATAACGTAATACGTTATATGGTATAACGTTAAAACGTAATGCTTTATATGGCATAACGTTATAACGTATTACGATATATCGTATAACGTTATAACGTATTACGTTATATAGTATAACGTTATATGGTATAACGTTATAACGTAATACGTTATATAGTATAACGTTAAAACGTACTACGTTATATAGTATTACGTTATATGGTATAACGTTATAACGTAATACGTTATATGGTATAACATTATAACGTAATACGTTATATGGTACAACGTTATAACGTAATACGTTATATGGTATAACGTTATAACGTAATACGTTATATGGTATAACGTTACAACGTAATACGTTATATGGTATAACGTTATAACGTAATACGTTATATGCTATAACGTTATAACGTAATACGTTATATGGTGTAACGTTATAACGTAATACGTTATATGGTATAAAGTTACAACGTATTACGTTATATAGTATAACGTTATATGGTATAACGTTATAACGTAATACGTTATATGGTATAACGTTAAAACGTAATGCATTATATGGCATAACGTTATAACGTATTACGATATATCGTATAACGTTATAACGTATTACGTTATATAGTATAACGTTATATGGTATAACGTTATAACGTAATACGTTATATGGTATAACATTATAACGTAATACGTTATATGGTATAACGTTAAAACGTATTACGTTATATGGTATAACGTTATAACGTATTACGTTATATAGTATAACGATATATGCTAAAACGTTATAACGTAATACGTTATATGGTATAACGTTATAACGTATTACGTTATATGGTATAACGTTATAACGTAATACGTTATATGGTATGTCGTTATAGCGTAATACGTTATCTTGTATAACGTTATAACGTAATACGTTATATGGTATAACGTTATAACGTAATACGTTATATGGTATAACGTTATAACGTAATAGGTTATATGGTATAACGTTATGACGTATTACGTTATGTAGTATTACGTAATATGGTATAACGTTATAACGTAATACGTTATATGGTATAACATTATAACGTAATACGTTATATGGTATAACGTTAAAACGTAATGCTTTATATGGCATAACGTTAAAACGTATTACGATATATCGTATAACGTTATAACGTATTACGTTATATAGTATAACGTTATATGGTATAACGATATAACGTAATACGTTATATGGTATAACGTTAAAACGTATTACGTTATATAATATAACGTTATATGGTATAACGTTATAACGTAATACGTTATATGGTATAACGTTATAACGTATTACGTTATATGGTATAACGTTATAACGTATTACGTTATGTAGTTTAGCATTATATGGTATAACGTTATAACGTATTACGTTATGTAGTAGAGCGTTATAACGTAATGATTTATATGGTATAACGTTATAACGTATTACGTTATATGGTATAACGTTATAACGTATTACGTTATATAGTATTACGTAATATGGTATAACGTTATAACGTAATACGTTATATGGTATAACATTATAACGTAATACGTTATATGGTACAACGTTATAACGTAATACGTTACATGGTATAACGTTATAACGTAATACGTTATATGGTATAACGTTAAAACGTAATGCTTTATATGGCATAACGTTATAACGTATTACGATATATCGTATAACGTTATAACTTATTACGTTATATAGTATATCGTTATATGGTATAACGTTATAACGTAATACGTTATATGGTACAACGTTATAACGTAATACGTTATATAATATAACGTTAAAACGTATTACGTTATATGGTATAACGTTATAACGTAATACGTTATATGGCATAACGTTCTAACGTATTACGTTATATTATATAACGTTATATGTTATAACGTTATAACGTAATACGTTATATGGTATAACGTTAAAAAGTATTACGTTATATAGTATATCGTTATATGGTATAACGTTATAACGTAATACGTTATATGGTATAACATTATGACGTAATACGTTATATGGTACAACGTTATAACGTAATACGTTATATGGTATAACGTTATAACGTAATACGTTATATGGTATAACGTTAAAACGTAATGCTTTATATGGCATAACGTTATAACGTATTACGATATATCGTATAACGTTATAACGTATTACGTTATATAGTATAACGTTATATGGTATAACGTTATAACGTAATACGTTATATGGTATAACGTTAAAACGTATTACGTTATATGGTATAACGTTATGACGTATTACGTTATATAGTATAACGATATATGCTAAAACGTTATAACGTAATACGTTATATGATATAACGTTATAACGTAATACGTTATATGGTTTGTCGTTATAACGTAATACGTTATCTGGTATAACGTTATAACGTAATGCTTTATATGGTATAACGTTTTAAAGTATTACGTTATATGGTATAACGTTATAACGTATTACGTTATATGGTATATCGTTATAACGTATTACGTTATATAGTATAACGATATATGCTAAAATGTCATAACGTAATACGTTATATGGTATAACGTTATAACGTGTTACGTTATATGGTATAATGTTATAACGTAATACGTTATATGGTATAACGTTATAACGTAATACGTTATATGGTACAACGTTATAACGTTATAACGTATTGTAGTATAACGGTGTATGGTATAACGTTATAACGTATGACGTTATAAAGTATAACGTTGTATGGTATATCGTTATAACGTATTACGTTATATAGCATAACGTTATGTGGTATAACGTTATGACGTATTACGTTATGTAGTTTAGCGTTATATGGTATAACGTTATAACGTATTACGTTATGTAGTATAGCGTTATAACGTAATGCTTTATACGGTATAACGTTATGACGTATTGCGTTATATGGTATAACGTTATAACGTATTACGTTATATAGTATTACGTTATATGGTATAACGTTATAACGTAATACGTTATATGGTATAACGTTATAACGTAATACGTTATATGGTACAACGTTATAACGTAATACGTTATATGGTATAACGTTATAACGTAATACGTTATATGGTATAACGTTAACGTAAAACGTAATGCTTTATATGGCATAGCGTTATAACGTATTACGATATATCGTATAACGTTATAACTTATTACGTTATATAGTATAACGTTATATGGTATAACGTTATAACGTAATACGTTATATGGTATAACGTTAAAACGTATTACGTTATATATTATAACGTTATATGGTATAACATTATAACGTAATACGTTATATGGTATAACGTTAAAACGTAATGCTTTATATGGCATAACGTTATAACGTATTACGATATATTGTATAACGTTATAACGTATTACGTTATATAGTATAACGTTATATGGTATAACGTTATAACGTAATACGTTATATGGTATAACGTTAAAAACGTATTACGTTATATAATATAACGTTATATGGTATAACGTTATAACGTAATACGTTATATGGTATAACGTTATAACGTATTACGTTATATGGTATAACGTTATAACGTATTACGTTATGTAGTTTAGCATTATATGGTATAACGTTATAACGTATTACGTTATGTAGTAGAGCGTTATAACGTAATGATTTATATGGTATAACGTTATAACGTATTACGTTATATGGTATAACGTTATAACGTATTACGTTATATAGTATTACGTAATATGGTACAACGTTTATAACGTAATACGTTATATAATATAACGTTAAAACGTATTACGTTATATGGTATAACGTTATAACGTAATACGTTATATGGCATAACGTTCTAACGTATTACGTTATATTATATAACGTTATATGTTATAACGTTATAACGTAATACGTTATATGGTATAACGTTAAAACGTATTACGTTATATAGTATATCGTTATATGGTATAACGTTATAACGTAATACGTTATATGGTATAACATTATGACGTAATACGTTATATGGTACAACGTTATAACGTAATACGTTATATGGTATAACGTTATAACGTAATACGTTATATGGTATAACGTTAAAACGTAATGCTTTATATGGCATAACGTTATAACGTATTACGATATATCGTATAACGTTATAACGTATTACGTTATATAGTATAACGTTATATGGTATAACGTTACAACGTAATACGTTATATGGTATAACGTTAAAACGTATTACGTTATATGGTATGACGTTATGACGTATTACGTTATATAGTATAACGATATATGCTAAAACGTTATAACGTAATACGTTATATGATATAACGTTATAACGTAATACGTTATATGGTTTGTCGTTATAACGTAATACGTTATCTGGTATAACGTTATAACGTAATGCTTTATATGGCATAACGTTTTAAAGTATTACGTTATATGGTATAACGTTATAACGTATTACGTTATATGGTATATCGTTATAACGTATTACGTTATATAGTATAACGATATATGCTAAAATGTCATAACGTAATACGTTATATGGTATAACGTTATAACGTGTTACGTTATATGGTATAATGTTATAACGTAATACGTTATATGGTATAACGTTATAACGTAATACGTTATATGGTACAACGTTATAACGTTATAACGTATTACGTTATGTAGAATAACGGTGTATGTTATAACGTTATAACGTACGACGTTATAAAGTATAACGTTGTATGGTATATCGTTATAACGTATTACGTTATATAGCATAACGTTATGTGGTATAACGTTATGACGTATTACGTTATGTAGTTTAGCGTTATATGGTATAACGTTATAACGTATTACGTTATGTAGTATAGCGTTATAACGTAATGCTTTATACGGTATAACGTTATGACGTATTGCGTTTTATGGTATAACGTTATAACGTATTACGTTATATAGTATTACGTTATATGGTATAACGTTATAACGTAATACGTTATATGGTATAACGTTATAACGTAATACGTTATATGGTACAACGTTATAACGTAATACGTTATATGGTATAACGTTATAACGTAATACGTTATATGGTATAACGTTAAAACGTAATGCTTTATATGGCATAACGTTATAACATATTACGATATATCGTATAACGTTATAACTTATTACGTTATATAGTATAACGTTATATGGTATAACGTTATAACGTAATACGTTATATGGTACAACGTTATAACGTAATACGTTATATAATATAACGCTAAAACGTATTACGTTATATGGTATAACGTTATAACGTAATACGTTATATGGCATAACGTTCTAACGTATTACGTTATATTATATAACGTTATATGTTATAACGTTATAACGTAATACGTTATATGGTATAACGTTAAAACGTATTACGTTATATAGTATATCGTTATATGGTATAACGTTATAACGTAATACGTTATATGGTATAACGTTATAACGTAATACGTTATATGGTACAACGTTATAACGTAATACGTTATATGGTATAACGTTATAACGTAATACGTTATATGGTATAACGTTAAAACGTAATGCTTTATATGGCATAACGTTATAACGTATTACGATATATCGTATAACGTTATAACGTATTACGTTATATAGTATAACGTTATATGGTATAACGTTATAAAGTAATACATTATATGGTATAACGTTAAAACGTATTACGTTATATGGTATAACGTTATAACGTATTACGTTATATAGTATAACGATATATGCTAAAACGTTATAACGTAATACGTTATATGGTATAACGTTATAACGTAATACGTTATATGGTTTGTCGTTATAACGTAATACGTTATCTGGTATAACGTTATAACGTAATGCTTTATATGGTAAAACGTTTTAAAGTATTACGTTATATGGTATAACGTTATAACGTATTACGTTATATGGTATATCGGTATAACGTATTACGTTATATAGTATAACGATATATGCTAAAATGTCATAACGTAATACGTTATATGGTATAACGTTATAACGTGTTACGTTATATGGTATAATGTTATAACGTAATACGTTATATGGTATAACGTTATAACGTAATACGTTATATGGTACAACGTTATAACGTTATAACGTATTACGTTATGTAGTATAACGGTGTATGGTATAACGTTATAACGTATGACGTTATAAAGTATAACGTTGTATGGTATATCGTTATAACGTATTACGTTATATAGCATAACGTTATGTGGTATAACGTTATGGCGTATTACGTTATGTAGTTTAGCGTTATATGGTATAACGTTATAACGTATTACGTTATGTAGTATAGCGTTATAACGTAATGCTTTATACGGTATAACGTTATAACGTATTGCGTTATATGGTATAACGTTATAACGTATTACGTTATATAGTATTACGTTATATGGTATAACGTTATAACGTAATACGTTATATGGTATAACGTTATAACGTAATACGTTATATGGTACAACGTTATAACGTAATACGTTATATGGTATAACGTTATAACGTATTACGTTATGTAGTATAGCGTTATAACGTAATGCTTTATACGGTATAACGTTATGACGTATTGCGTTATATGGTATAACGTTATAACGTATTACGTTATATAGTATTACGTTATATGGTATAACGTTATAACGTAATACGTTATATGGTATAACGTTATAACGTAATACGTTATATGGTACAACGTTATAACGTAATACGTTATATGGTATAACGTTATAACGTAATACGTTATATGGTATAACGTTAAAACGTAATGCTTTATATGGCATAGCGTTATAACGTATTACGATATATCGTATAACGTTATAACTTATTACGTTATATAGTATAACGTTATATGGTATAACGTTATAACGTAATACGTTATATGGTATAACGTTAAAACGTATTACGTTATATATTATAACGTTATATGGTATAACATTATAACGTAATACGTTATATGGTATAACGTTAAAACGTAATGCTTTATATGGCATAACGTTATAACGTATTACGATATATTGTATAACGTTATAACGTATTACGTTATATAGTATAACGTTATATGGTATAACGTTATAACGTAATACGTTATATGGTATAACGTTAAAACGTATTACGTTATATAATATAACGTTATATGGTATAACGTTATAACGTAATACGTTATATGGTATAACGTTATAACGTATTACGTTATATGGTATAACGTTATAACGTATTACGTTATGTAGTTTAGCATTATATGGTATAACGTTATAACGTATTACGTTATGTAGTAGAGCGTTATAACGTAATGATTTATATGGTATAACGTTATAACGTATTACGTTATATAGTATTACGTAATATGGTACAACGTTATAACGTAATACGTTATATAATATAACGTTAAAACGTATTACGTTATATGGTATAACGTTATAACGTAATACGTTATATGGCATAACGTTCTAACGTATTACGTTATATTATATAACGTTATGTGTTATAACGTTATAACGTAATACGTTATATGGTATAACGTTAAAACGTATTACGTTATATAGTATATCGTTATATGGTATAACGTTATAACGTAATACGTTATATGGTATAACATTATGACGTAATACGTTATATGGTACAACGTTATAACGTAATACGTTATATGGTATAACGTTATAACGTAATACGTTATATGGTATAACGTTAAAACGTAATGCTTTATATGGCATAACGTTATAACGTATTACGATATATCGTATAACGTTATAACGTATTACGTTATATAGTATAACGTTATATGGTATAACGTTATAACGTAATACGTTATATGGTATAACGTTAAAACGTATTACGTTATATGGTATAACGTTATGACGTATTACGTTATATAGTATAACGATATATGCTAAAACGTTATAACGTAATACGTTATATGATATAACGTTATAACGTAATACGTTATATGGTTTGTCGTTATAACGTAATACGTTATCTGGTATAACGTTATAACGTAATGCTTTATATGGTATAACGTTTTAAAGTATTACGTTATATGGTATAACGATATATGCTAAAATGTCATAACGTAATACGTTATATGGTATAACGTTATAAGGTGTTACGTTATATGGTATAATGTTATAACGTAATACGTTATATGGTATAACGTTATAACGTAATACGATATATGGTTTGTCGTTATAACGTAATACGTTATCTGGTATAACGTTATAACGTAATACGTTATATGGTATAACGTTATAACGGAATACGTTATATGGTATAACGTTATAACGTAATGCTTTATATGGTATAACGTTATAAAGTATTACGTTATATGGTATAACGTTATAACGTCTTACGTTATATGGTATATCGTTATTACGTTTTACGTTATATAGTATAACGATATATGCTAAAATGTTATAACGTAATACGTTATATGGTATAACGTTATAACGTATTACGTTATATGGTATAATGTTATAACGTAATACGTTATATGGTATAACGTTATAACGTAATACGTTATATGGTACAACGTTATAACGTTATAACGTATTAAGTTATGTAGTATAACGGTGTACGGTATAACGTTATAACGTATTAAGTTATGTAGTATAACGGTGTACGGTATAACGTTATAACGTATGACGTTATAAAGTATAACGTTGTATGGTATATCGTTATAACGTATTACGTTATATAGCATAACGTTATGTGGTATAACGTTATGACGTATTACGTTATGTAGTTTAGCGTTATATGGTATAACGTTATAACCTATTACGTTATGTAGTATAGCGTTATAACGTAATGCTTTATATGGTATAACGTTATAACGTATTGCGTTATATGGTATAACGTTATAACGTATTACGTTATATAGTATTACGTTATATGGTATAACGTTATAACGTAATACGTTATACGGTATAACGTTATAACGTAATACGTTATATGGTACAACGTTATAACGTAATACGTTATATGGTATAACGTTATAACGTAATACGTTATATGGTATAACGTTATAACGTAATGATTTATATGGCATAACGTTATAACGTATTACGATATATCGTATAACGTTATAACGTATTACGTTATATAGTATAACGTTATATGGTATAACGTTATAACGTAATACGTTATATGGTATAACGTTAAAACGTATTACGTTATATGGTATAACGTTATAACGTAATACGTTATATGGTATAACGTTAAAACGTAATGCTTTATATGGCATAACGTTATAACGTATTACGATATATCGTATAACGTTATAACGTATTACGTTATATAGTATTACGTTATATGGTATAACGTTATAACGTAATACGTTATATGGTATAACGTTATAACGTAATACGTTATATGGTATAACGTTAAAACGTATTACGTTATATGGTATAACGTTATAACGTATTGCGTTATATGGTATAACATTATAACGTATTACGTTATATAGTATTACGTTATATGGTATAACGTTATAACGTAATACGTTATATGGTATAACGTTATAACCTATTACGTTATGTAGTATAGCGTTATAACGTAATGCTTTATATGGTATAACGTTATAACGTATTACGATATATCGTATAACGTTATAACTTATTACGTTATATAGTATAACGTTATAACGTAATACGTTATATGGTATAACGTTATAACGTAATACGTTATATGGTATAACGTTATAACGTAATACGTTATATGGTACAACGTTATAACGTAATACGTTATATGGTATAACGTTATATCGTAATACGTTATATTGTACAACGTTATAACGTAATACGTTATATGGTATAACGTTATAACGTAATACGTTATATGGTATAACGTTAAAACGTAATGCTTTATATGGCATAACGTTATAACGTATTACGATATATCGTATAACGTTATAACTTATTACGTTATATAGTATAACGTTATATGGTATAACGTTATAACGTAATACGTTATATGGTATAACGTTAAAACGTATTACGTTATATAGTATATCGTTATATGGTATAACGTTATAACGTAATACGTTATATGGTATAACATTATGACGTAATACGTTATATGGTACAACGTTATAACGTAATACGTTATATGGTATAACGTTATAACGTAATACGTTATATGGTATAACGTTAAAACGTAATGCTTTATATGGCATAACGTTATAACGTATTACGATATATCGTATAACGTTATAACGTATTACGTTATATAGTATAACGTTATATGGTATAACGTTATAACGTAATACGTTATATGGTATAACGTTAAAACGTATTACGTTATATGGTATAACGTTATAACGTATTGCGTTATATGGTATAACGTTATAACGTATTACGTTATATAGTATTACGTTATATGGTATAACGTTATAACGTAATACGTTATATGGTATAACGTTATAACGTAATACGTTATATGGTACAACGTTATAACGTAATACGTTATATGGTATAACGTTATAACGTAATACGTTATATGGTATAACGTCAAAACGTAATGCTCTATATGGCATAACGTTATAACGTATTACGTTATATGGTATAACGTTATAACGTATTACGTTATATAGTATAAAGTTATATGGTATGACGTTATAACGTAATACGTTATATCGTATAACGTTAAAACGTATGACGTTATAAAGTATAACGTTGTATGGTATATCGTTATAACGTATTACGTTATATAGCATAACGTTATGTGGTATAACGTTATGACGTATTACGTTATGTAGTTTAGCGTTATATGGTATAACGTTATAACCTATTACGTTATGCAGTATAGCGTTATAACGTAATGCTTTGTATGGTATAACGTTATAACGTATTGCGTTATATGGTATAACGTTATAACGTATTACGTTATATAGTATTACGTTATATGGTATAACGTTATAACTTAATACGTTATATGGTATAACGTTATAACGTAATACGTTATATGGTACAACGTTATAACGTAATACGTTATATGGTATAACGTTATAACGTAATACGTTATATGGTATAACGTTATAACGTAATGATTTATATGGCATAACGTTATAACGTATTACGATATATCGTATAACGTTATAACGTATTACGTTATATAGTATAACGTTATATGGTATAACGTTATAACGTTAAAACGTATTACGTTATATAGTATAACGTTATACGGTATAACGTTATAACGTAATACGTTATATGGTATAACGTTATAACGTAATGCTTTATATGGTATAACGTTATAAAGTATTACGTTATATGGTATAACGTTATATGGTATAACGTTATAACGTTAAAACGTATTACGTTATATAGTATAACGTTATACGGTATAACGTTATAACGTAATACGTTATATGGTATAACGTTATAACGTAATACGTTATATGGTATAACGTTATAACGTAATGATTTATATGGCATAACGTTATAACGTATTACGATATATCGTATAACGTTATAACGTATTACGTTATATGGTATAACGTTATAACCTATTACGTTATATAGTATAAAGTTATATGGTATGACGTTATAACGTAATACGTTATATCGTATAACGTTAAAACGTATGACGTTATATAGTATAACGTTATATGGTATAACGTTATAACGTATGACGTTATAAAGAACAACGTTGTATGGTATATCGTTATAACGTATTACGTTATATAGCATAACGTTATGTGGTATAACGTTATGACGTATTACGTTATGTAGTATAGCGTTATATGGTTTAACGTTATAACGTAATACGTTATATGGTATAACGTTATAACGTAATGCGTTATATGGTATAACGTTATAACTTAATACGTTATATGGTATAACGTTATAACGTAATACGTTATATGGTACAACGTTATAACGTAATACGTTATATGGTATAACGTTATAACGTAATACGTTATATGGTATAACGTTATAACGTAATGATTTATATGGCATAACGTTATAACGTATTACGATATATCGTATAACGTTATAACGTATTACGTTATATAGTATAACGTTATATGGTATAACGTTATAACGTTAAAACGTATTACGTTATATAGTATAACGTTATACGGTATAACGTTATAACGTATTACGTTATACGGTATAACGTTATAACGTAATACGTTATATGGTATAACGTTATAACGTATTACGTGATATGGTATAACGTTATAACGTATTACGTTATACGGTATAACGTTATAACGTAATACGTTATATGGTATAACGTTATAACGTATTACGTTATATAGTATAAGGATATATGCTAAAATGTTATAACGTAATACGTTATATGGTATAACGTTATAACGTATTACGTTATGTAGTATAACGGTGTATGGTATAACGTTATAACGTATGACGTTATAAAGAACAACGTTGTATGGTATATCGTTATAACGTATTACGTTATATAGCATAACGTTATGTGGTATAACGTTATGACGTATTACGTTATGTAGTATAGCGTTATATGGTTTAACGTTATAACGTAATACGTTATATGGTATAACGTTATAACGTAATGCGTTATATGGTATAACGTTATAACGTAACACGTTATATGCTATAACGTTATAACGTAATACGTTGTATGGTATAACGTTATAACGTATTACGTTATATAGCATAACGTTATATGGTATAAGGTTATGACGTATTACGTTATATAGTATAACGTTATATGGTATAACGTTATAACGAAATACGTTATATGGTATAACGTCAAAACGTAATGTTTTATATGGCATAACGTTATAACGTATTACGTTATATGGTATAACGTTATAACGTATTACCTTATATAGTATAACGTTATATGGTATGACGTTATAACGTAATACGTTATATGGTATAACGTTGTAATGAAATACGTTATATGGTATAACGTCAAAACGTAATGCTCTATATGGCATAACGTTATAACGTATTACGTTATATGGTATAACGTTATAACGTATTACGTTATATAGTATAAAGTTATATGGTATGACGTTATAACGTAATACGTTATATCGTATAACGTTAAAACGTATGACGTTATATAGTATAACGTTATATGGTATAACGTTATAACGTATTACGTTATATGGTATAATGTTATAACGTAATACGTTATATGGTATAACGTTATAACGTAATACGTTATATGGTACAACGTTATAACGTTATAACGTATTACGTTATGTAGTATAACGGTGTATGGTATAACGTTATAACGTATGACGTTATAAAGTATAACGTTGTATGGTATATCGTTATAACGTATTACGTTATATAGCATAACGTTATGTGGTATAACGTTATGACGTATTACGTTATGTAGTTTAGCGTTATATGGTATAACGTTATAACGTATTACGTTATGTAGTATAGCGTTATAACGTAATGCTTTATACGGTATAACGTTATAACGTATTGCGTTATATGGTATAACGTTATAACGTATTACGTTATATAGTATTACGTTATATGGTATAACGTTATAACGTAATACGTTATATGGTATAACGTTATAACGTAATACGTTATATGGTACAACGTTATAACGTAATACGTTATATGGTATAACGTTATAACGTAATACGTTATATGGTATAACGTTAAAACGTAATGCTTTATATGGCATAACGTTATAACGTATTACGATATATCGTATAACGTTATAACTTATTACGTTATATAGTATAACGTTATATGGTATAACGTTATAATGTAATACGTTATATGGCATAACGTTCTAACGTATTACGTTATATTATATAACGTTATATGTTATAACGTTATAACGTAATACGTTATATGGTATAACGTTAAAACGTATTACGTTATATAGTATATCGTTATATGGTATAACGTTATAACGTAATACGTTATATGGTATAACATTATGACGTAATACGTTATATGGTACAACGTTATAACGTAATACGTTATATGGTATAACGTTATAACGTAATACGTTATATGGTATAACGTTAAAACGTAATGCTTTATATGGCATAACGTTATAACGTATTACGATATATCGTATAACGTTATAACGTATTCCGTTATATAGTATAACGTTATATGGTATAACGTTATAACGTAATACGTTATATGGTATAACGTTAAAACGTATTACGTTATATGGTATAACGTTATAACGTATTGCGTTATATGGTATAACGTTATAACGTATTACGTTACATAGTATTACGTTATATGGTATAACGTTATATGGTATAACGTTATATCGTATTACGTTATATAGTATTACGTTATATGGTATAACGTTGTAATGAAATACGTTATATGGTATAACGTCAAAACGTAATGCTCTATATGGCATAACGTTATAACGTATTACGTTATATGGTATAACATTATGACGTAATACGTTATATGGTACAACGTTATAACGTAATACGTTATATGGTATAACGTTATAACGTAATACGTTATATGGTATGACGTTAAAACGTAATGCTTGATATGGCATAACGTTATAACGTATTACGATATATCGTATAACGTTATAACTTATTACGTTATATAGTATAACGTTATATGATATAACGTTATAACGTAATACGTTATATGGTATAACGTTCTAACGTATTACGTTGTACTATATAAAGTTATATGTTATATCGTTATAACGTAATACGTTATATGGTATAACGTTAAAACGTATTACGTTATATAGTATAACGTTATATGGTATAACGTTATAACGTAATACGTTATATGGTATAACATTATAACGTAATACGTTATATGGTACAACGTTATAACGTAATACGTTATATGGTATAACGTTATAACGTAATACGTTGTATGGTATAACGTTAAAACGTAATGCTTTATATGGCATAACGTTATAACGTATTACGATATATCGTATAACGTTATAACGTATTACGTTATATAGTATAACGTTATATGGTATGACGTTATAACGTAATACGTTATATGGTATAACGTTAAAACGTATGACGTTATATAGTATAACGTTATATGGTATAACGTTATAACGTAATACGTTATATGGTATAACGTTATAACGTATTACGTTATATTATATAACGTTATGTGGTATAACGTTATAACGTATTACGTTATGTAGTATAGCGTTATATGGTATAACGTTATAACGTAATACGTTATATGGTATAACGTTATAACGTATTGCGTTATATGGTATAACGTTATAACGTAATACGTTATATGCTATAACGTTATAACGTAATACGTTGTATGGTATAACGTTATAACGTATTACGTTATATAGCATAACGTTATATGGTATAAGGTTATGACGTATTACGTTATATAGTATAACGTTATATGGTATAACGTTATAACGAAATACGTTATATGGTATAACGTCAAAACGTAATGTTTTATATGGCATAACGTTATAACGTATTACGTTATATGGTATAACGTTATAACGTAATACGTTATATGGTATAACGTTATAACGTATTGCGTTATATGGTATAACGTTATAACGTAATACGTTATATGGTATAACGTTATAACGTAATACGTTATATGGTATAACGTTATAACGTATTACGTTATATTATATAACGTTATATGGTATAACGTTATAACGTATTACGTTATATGCTATAACGTTATATCGTATTACGTTATGTAGTATAACGATGTATGGTATAACGTTATAACGTAATACGTTATATGGTATAACGTTATAACGTAATACGTTATATAGTATAACGTTATATGGTGTAACGTTATAACGTAATACGTTATGTGGTATAACGTTAAAACGTATTACGTTATATAGTATAACGTTATATGGTATAACGTTATAATGAAATACGTTATATGGTATAACGCTATAACGTATTACGTTATATTATATAACGTTGTATGGTATAACGTTATAACGTATTACGTTATATGGTATAACGTTATAACGTATTACGTTATGTAATATAATGATGTATGGTATAACGTTATAACGTAATACGTTATATGGTATAACGTTAAAACGTATTACGTTATATAGTATAACGTTATATGGTATAACGTTATAACGTAATACGTTATATGGTATAACGTTATAACGTAATGCGTTATATGGTATAACGTTATAACGTAATACGTTATATGCTATAACGTTATAACGTAATACGTTGTATGGTATAACGTTATAACGTATTACGTTATATAGCATAACGTTATATGGTATAAGGTTATGACGTATTACGTTATGTAGTATAGCGTTATGTGGTATAACGTTATGACGTATTACGTTATGTAGTTTAGCGTTATATGGTATAACGTTATAACCTATTACGTTATGTAGTATAGCGTTATAACGTAATGCTTTATATGGTATAACGTTATAACGTATTGCGTTATATGGTATAACGTTATAACGTATTACGTTATATAGTATTACGTTATATGGTATAACGTTATAACGTAATACGTTATATGGTATAACGTTATAACGTAATACGTTATATGGTACAACGTTATAACGTAATACGTTATATGGTATAACGTT